>NW_026726060.1:0-100565 GCF_029784015.1 Lycium ferocissimum
GAGAGACTATCTTGGTTGGGGATGAAAAAGGATATTAAAGTTTAGGTCAATATAAAAATTTTAGAATCTACAATGAATTTTAATAAAAAAAGAGGGAGATAGATTAAGAATATCAAAAAGGGAACTTATGTTGGTAAATCTAAAACATAGCTTATATGTTCGCCATGAAGATGTATAGGGAAAGGACGAAAGATTTTAAATGATACTTATTAACCTACACTGGAAATATATGATAAGAGTACCAAGAAAGTTCATTTAGACTGTACATGAGAAAAAGGAGGTCATATCAAAATATAAACCCCATAAAGATAAGTACAAATATGGGTCCCAAGCGTGAGAATGTAGGAGGAGCTATACAAGAGTTTTCCATGACCGTAGCTTTACAGTTTACACTGAGCATCTGCTGGCCTATACTTATTTACATTCATAATGGATGAGTAACCAATATAAAATAATTGATGAACAACACTATAGAAGAGTTTTCCATGACCGTACCTTTACAGTTTACACTGAGCATCTGCTGACCTATTATTTACCCTCATAATGGATGAGTAACCAATATAGGATAACTGATGAACAAGGATGCCAACCAAAAGGTGACACTAGTAAAAGTATTCATAAGGCAAAAAATGTCATGATACATATAGCCCCTACAAAAGATGAACGTGGAGTGAGTCTAAACAGGATTATAGTACCTAAATACAGACAATCTTCACATCTATGTTTAAATTTCCAAGAAAATGGCATGACATAAAGAAGTAACACATAGAACTAAATAAGATAGTTGAAATGGAGGAGCTAGCCCCTTAAGAAGAATGGAGATGAAATGAGTTTTAGTGGGATTGTGGTACCTAAATGTTGACAATTCATATATCTAGGTTAGTCTTCTAAGATAATGGCACGAAATGAAGAACATATCACAAGCGGAATTGCAATAAGAGCGCTAATATTAAGGAGTGATATGGCAATCCAATGCGATACGAATACACCTAACTAAGTGAAAGGCATGTTAAAATATTGGTAGTAAGACCAAAAATGTTGTTCGGTGGTGAGCATTGGGCATATAAGGCCATAATGTATCAACAAGATAAACTTCACATAAACCACCACATTGGTGTTAAAATAAGATGTACACATGAAGATTGAACAAGATTGAATCTTACGAGGAGAATCAGCGCGCGAAGATGATCAACGTCTAAACAAGAGAAGACATTACGAGATGGTTTGACGACGTATACTACGTCAATCTTCATATCCATCAATAAGTATGTGCAACAATATGATAATTGAAGGTGACAAATGGCATATGGTAGATCTAAAAGCACATAAAGAAAAGTTATCCTAAAAGACCTACTAACTCTCAAAATGATGTGGACTTAGCAAACCATAGAACATAACGGGCACAAAGGATCCATATAGACTAGTTGGGACTAAGGTCTAGGTGGTGGTGTTGTTACATTATATCGAGTATTTGTCAAGAGTCTTTTTATTCTAGATAGAGACTTTTGTGGCCCTTTAGGGAAAAGTCTGAGATGTAGAAAGATTCTAGTTTTAGAGAAACTTTAAGTTGCCTTAAAAGACATTTTATTTGGTATGGAGTGAGATGGACCTTTTTTAATAAATATTGGTGAGATTGACCTAAATAGAGTAGAATGTATATGGGAGGATTTAGATACCCGACCACAACTAATTTGGGATTGAGTAGTAGTTGATTGCTATTGATTGATTGCTATACATGATTCTAAGTTCTTAATACTCTCCCTGGGACAAGTAGCAGGGTGGGCCATTATACAGAAGTTTTGAACCATGCCTCACTGGCTCGCAAGGATTTTCCGGCTATAAGAAAAATACTCTCCCTGGAAAAAATTGTATTAGAAGTTCATGAAACTTAGCAGAAGGGAGAATATTTCTAACCTGTAATCAAAGGAAGGAAAAAATCCATGCAATGTGTTTACTATCAACTCCACTGTCGCATAATCTGCTGCAGCAGTATCTGTCATGTGTGTGTGCTGAACCTGCAATTAGCTAAATGAGAGACCTGAAAATTTGGAAAATTCTCTACTCCCAATTTATAACAATATTAACATAGAACCTTGACAGCAACTTTTTGCCCATCATGCGTTCGGGCAACATGGACTTGAGCAAGAGAAGCACTTGCTATTGGTACGGGATCAAACTCATCAAAGATCTGTAGACAAAAGTTTTTACTCAGTTGAGTAAGAAACCGAGTCCAAAAAGACTGTGCTGCAAGATTAAATTTATAACATCGCTTTTGGGGAGAATTCAATAAATTAAAACATACTTCATCAGGTGCACCTCCAAGCTCTTTTTTGACAACTTCATGCACTTGATCATAAGATGAATGAGGACATCTATTTAACATGGATTCCCTCATAATACGAACATACTCTTCAGGTACTAAGTACTCCTGTTGAAAACCAAACATCAAGTTGGATAAGCCCAAAGTGTTGGGCAATTACTTGTAGAAGTGAGAGCCCTCTTGTGACCCAGAATAATAAATATAAATATGAGACAATTATATAGACAATAACCTAAGGAGCGAAGTAGCATACCAGCTGTCCTAAATGTTGACCAAGCTTAATGTAAATTCCACCATTTCTGAAACAAAGTTCTTCGAGCTTGCGTGCACCCCTCATGTGAACTTCATGTTTGACTTTTGCTCTCTCTGCGCTACCTTCTGGCAGTCCCCAGAGTGAATATTCATAATCTAACAAGAAGTCACAATTGGATAATCTCTTAGAATATTGAAAATCACTTCTCCTTTAAAAATTCCTAGAGCTGATTTTTTAACTACGTCAAGCTTCTCATATCATCACATAAATGGGTAGCAATGACTATGAGTACTGTTCCATAACATCTCATCAGCAACTCGAAAGCCATGCAATAGCTTATGCTGAACTATAATCACCCCCAAAAAGGACGCAACAAGTCTCCCCTCCCCTCCTCCCCACCCTCTTTCTGATTGCACGTTAACGAGGTTAAAGGAAAAAAAATTCAAATGAAGCTTCATAACAGGTAACCCAAACTGGCTAACTCTCACGTAGGTCTTCCCAGGAAAACAGCTAAGATATATATATTGAGATTGCATGAGCACTGCTAACCCATGGCTCCATTACTTGATATTCCGAATGATATACTGAACTTTCAACTAAGAGCTCTACATATTAATGATCAAAGTAAGATGATGGTTAACAAAAGCCACAACCCCAGTCAAGTTTCTTCAAGATACATTTTAGTATTTTCATCCATCACGAGAACCAAAAATGGTTTTTCATATTTTGCTCAAATGTCTAAAACCAACCCATATAGCATATGAAGGTACCACATACATGACAATCAAGCCTTCAGTGAGGCTCGATCAGCCTACTAAATCATGCATGTTGAGCTGTTACATATCAAACAGACAATTTGCTCCAAGGATGTATAACTCAATACAAGCAAGCAATCATTTTGATCATATACAATATACACGAACTATTTGTATGTAGTTACTTACACTAAAGCCATCATCTATAGAACTTACCCCTCGTTCCCACTATTCCCTCCCTGCTACAAGAATTAAGGGTTTATCCTCTATGTTAGATAGAATATACCTAATGCCTACCTACCTGAAACAGAAAAATGAGTGTCCTACCGATAATGCATACAAAAACTTATCATCAGACTTTTCTAAAAGCTCAAGTGCAAGAAATAACATGAGGTGAACTAATTCTTTGATTAAAATTTCTCCTGAAAAGCATACAGATAATTCAATACGTATGAGATGGGACGCATTTACAGACTACAGTACACTATCTTTGATACTTTCCAATCATTGTAGAGCGTTGAGAAACCTTACAAGCTTCGCCCTCAAACTTGGGGATGTGTAAACGGATCATGTAAATATTCAAATAATACATGTCAGCTAGGAAGACCTTAATTCTTTGCTTAGCTAATATGGACTATTTGCTGTGCTTGGTTGGAGTGGAAGAGCCGAAGAGGAGAGGTTGCAAATATTAAAAGTAACGTGAGGCGGTACATGTAATTACTCTTGTTTGTAAGAAAATACAAGGAGGTGAAACAAAAGAGTAAATAAGGAAAAAGTGGAGGAGTTTGGTTCCCCTCCACATCAACTTTTTCAATCTGGTAGAAACAAGCCAGAAAGGAGAAAATATTCTTTACTTCCCTTCCAAAATTATCAAACAACCAGAAGTTAATCATCAATGTCTCAGATAGAAGAGTAAACAAATATTCCAGTGTCTCCGCCTTTACCCTCCCCTTTCCTTTCATGAACTAAACAGTACTAAAGGAATGAGTAAAATGTTAGGGTTTGCCTCAATTTCCTACTTTATTTGGATTCTACCATAATTGTGTTTTACTGCAAAAAAACTTTCTTGGTAGAAAAGGTTTTTTTTTTGTGGAAAAGGACTCGGCTATATCTATCCTTTTCTTGGATGAGAAGTCTTAGACTTCTACAAATAGTCGTTTAGAGAGTTTTGTTCGGGGGAGATTATTCTCTCAATAGTTTTTATGCTTTTATATGAGTTTTTCATATGCAGATCAATTGATCAAACTATATTAAATTATTATGCCTTTTTAGTATGTTTTTCTTTGTCGTCTGATTTATCGCAGATCAAGATTGCAATTGTTAGCTTCCGCATGGCACCATGTTATTTTATCCCAACAAGTGGTACCAGAGCTAATGGTTCAACAAGATTGAAGACAAGTTCAAAGCGGGTTCAGATTAAGTTGCAACTAGTTTGATGATACTGAAGATTTTGTCCTACTACTACATGTGGAGAAAAAGTTTCAACCATATTTTCAATAATCCTGCTGCTCTATCTATAAAAACAAAAAACAATTTTTTAACCCATGTTTACTATTAATGCATGGGCTCAAACTTTCAACCCTTGCTTACTTTTAACACCAACGCTCCAATTTTAACCAATGCTTACTTTTAAGGTATGGGCTCCAACTTAACCCGTGCTCACTTTTAATGCACAGGGCTCCAATTTTCAACCCGTGCTTACTTTTAATAAACCGGGCTCCTATTTTCAACAAATACCTACTTTTTAACCATGCCAAACAGCGGTGATGAAGATTATGTGAAGAAGAAAGATGAAGATTATTTTGCCAAAAAACGCAAGCCAAGGGAAGATTTGTTAGGATTTGCCCTGAATTTCCCACTTTATTTGGATTCTACCATTATTGTGTTTTACTTGAAAATGATTTCTTGGTAGAAAAGGTTTTCTTTGTGGAAAAGGACTCTGCTATATCTATCCTTTTCTTGGATGAGAGGTTTTAGACTTCTATAAATAGAAGAGCTTTTCTTCTTATACACAACACAGTAGCATCCACAATGTAGTCGTTTAGAGAGTCTTGTTTAGGGGAGATTATTCTCTCAATAATTTTTATGATTTTATATTAGTTTTTCATATGTAGATCAATTGATCAAACTATATTAAATTATTATGCCTCTTTTAGTATGTTTTTCTTTTTCGTCTGATTTATCACCAATCAAGGTTCGCAATTGTTAGCTTCCGCATGACGCCATGTTATTTCGATCCAAACATAAAAACGCATGTAGATAGTGATCATTTATGAATGTTTTCAATGTACAATTAAAAGGATTACAAATACGTCCCCCAAGGTTTCAGATTGTAACTTATAACTCCCATATTGTTTCAAATATTATGTAAATATTTCTTCTTTCTGATTTTGTGTATGTGCTGAATTATTATCTATACTCCTTAATAATCTTGCTGTTGATGAGAATTATTCAGGTTTCTACAGACCTAAGAAAGGTCCAAACATCACTCACTTGGCATTTGCAGATGATGTCATAATCTTCGCAGCAGGTAAGCCTGCTAATATAAGAAAAGTATTGAAGATTCTAACTGTTTATGAGAATGTGTCAGCTCAGTTGACCAATAAACACAAAAGTTGTGGGGCATTTGCTCCAAAGGCCAATCTAGAAGTAATCCATAGAGTAACTCACCTTACACAGATGAACAGGAAAGAATGGCCTATAAAATACCTTGGCTGCCCTCTGTTTGTAGGCAGAATGAAAATTATCTACTTTTCAGAAATGGTGCATTCTATAACCAAAAGAATTCATTCCTGGCATGCAAAATTCCTATCAATGGGGGGCAGAATAGTTTTGATAAAACATGTACTACTGGCAATGCCAGTTCACTTACTAGCACCCAAAGGCACTTTTGAACAACTAGAAGGTGCTACGGCAAGATTTTTATGGAGTGGTAATGAATCTATGAGGAAATACCATTGGAGCAAATGGGAATCTATGTGCTTACCATGCGAAGAGGGTGGTGTGGGATTTAGGTGTTTAAGGGATGTCAGCAATGCTTTCACAGCAAATCAACAATGCTTTGACAGGTTCCTCTTTTCTGAAGAATGGGATGCAAACTTCAGAAATATTAAACAACCCATTATTCACAGAGTGACCTCTGATCATTCGCCTATAATTTTGCAATGTGGAGGTTGGGAAACTACAAATTCCTATTTTAATTTTGAAAATTGGTGGCTGGATATAGAAGGGCTCAATGAAAGAGTGAGGCGTGGTGGGATTCTTTCAACCACAGTGGGAAACCTGATTACATCCTGGTGACAAAGCTAAAAGCTTTAAAGGGGAAACTGAAAGAATGGAGCAAGACAGCACAAGGCAATCTGGGAATTCAAAAGCAGAAAGTGTTAAGCCAACTAGCTAAGTTGGAGGAAACACAAGAGCAGAGAGCTTTAGAGGAAGAAGAGATAGCCTCCAGGCTAGCTCTCACCATGGAATTTGTTAAATAACCAGAACAGAAGTTTGATGATGAAGTGGTTATGGAAATTTGCAACAACTGACTATATGCTATGGAAGGACGTCATCTCTGCAAAGTATGGTATGAAGAGTAGCTGGATGACAAATGTGGTGAAAATACCATATGGTTGTAGTGTATGGAGAACAATCAGAAATCTATGGCCTTTAGTCCTAAACAGATCCAATTTCAAAGTTGGCAATGGCTTGAAAGTTTCCTTCTGGGATGACAAGTGGATTAGTTATGAACCTCTAAAGCAACTCAATCCAGATCTATACACATTATGCCTTCAACAATAAGCTACAGTTGCTGAATTATGGACAGGACAAGGTTGGAATTTACACCTTAGAAGACATTTAAATGACTGGGAAATGGAAAGCATAGCAGCCTTCTACTCCACAGTTGCTCAATTCAATAATTTAACAGGAGAAAGAGATAGTATGGTTTGGATAGACAACAAAGGTTTGTTCACTGTAAATTCTGCTTACAGAGACATGAACACATCAAACAACCAGGAGGTAGGATGGCAATGGAAGATGATATGAAAAACTAAAATACCTTACAAGGTAAATTGTTTTTCCTGGCTATTGGCAAAGGAAATAGTGTTGACTCATGAGAATTTAAACAAGAAGGGGTTCCAGTTGTGCTCTAGATGCTATTTATGTGGGGGAACAAGCAGAGACAATCAACCATCTTTTTTTACACAGCAAATGGGCAGATCAGTTATGGAAGATATTCATCGGTCTGAGGAAGATCAGGTGGGTGAAACCAGGGAGCATTAAAGGAGTTCTTAGCTGCTGGAACAGAGATGGCAATGCTGCAAGACAGGAAGAGAGATGGAAGATTGTCCCAGCATGTATTTGGTGGACAGTATGGAAAGAAAGAAATCAGAGATGTTTTGAGGGCAAACAAAGTGACCTACAGAAGTTTAAAATGAATAGCTCTATACTATTTTTGGTGTAAACAGGAAGTTTTAGGTCAAACTGAAGATATTTTTGATGTTTTAGATTACTTGTAGGGAAGAATATAGATAGGAGATTCAAGCTGTAAGGTGTAACATTCTGAAAGGGGGACTACATTCTTTTTGATGTAGTATACCTGTGGATATATAGTTTAACTGTTATCATTATCATAAAAAATAAAAAATAAAAAAAATAAAAAAAAACTACTTAAGAACCAAAGATTCATTATCGAAGGATTATATGATGGCAAAATACTGCTCAACAATCAATCCAGTAATTAAGAAGGTAGTAGGAGTACAGTCCCAGTCTTGGAGAGCAATGTGCAAGATAAAACACAATATAGAGGACAACATAATATGGCAAATTGGACAAGGGCAGATATCTTTCTGGCATGACAACTGGTCCAGAGAAGGAGCTTTGTACAGGCTACTATCAGATGATGTAATCCCAAAAAACATAATGCTCAATGAAGTTCATGTGAATGGGCTGGTTACAGAGTTTTTTTTCGCTATTCAACACAAAACAATCAACTTCACTCATTCAAAGAAGGATAAAGCTATATGGGTCCCTAATACAGAAGGAAGCTTCACTATATCTTCAGCTTGGAATTTACTCAGAAAAAGTGCAGAAGGTGATTGGCATGACAAAAGAACATGGCACAAGAATGTCTCACTCAAAATTAACTTTCACTTCTGGAGAATGATCAAGGATAGGCTGTCAACAGATAACAAGATTGGGAGGTCCAAGATACATGGCCCCTCCATATGTTGCTGCTGCAGCAACCACAAGATAGAAACTGCAGAACATCTGTTTGGTCAGAGTGAATTGGCACACGATCTATGGTCAAATATCTGTCATCCTTTAGGAATGAAAGTCCAGGGTATACCTCTTAGACAGATCCTGGTAAATTGCTGGAATATGCAAGCTAAAAATCCTGTTGCTAAGCTGGTAAGAGGAATTCTACCTCAAATGATCTGCTGGGGAATAGGGAAACAGCTAGGTGTAACATAAGATTTAGTTACATCAACTTCAACAATAGCATTTCAACAAAGAACATCACTACTCAAATTATTCAGACAATCAACACTCAGTTTCCACTCATAAAGACTGAACCAAACTGGCCTTCTATGTGCAGCGAGTTGAGTAATAACTATGCAAAGAAAAGTATCAAATTACTAAATGGTACCCCCCACCTCCCAATCACATCAAATTAAACAGTGATGGAATTTGTAGGGGTGATGATTGTGGGGGAGTAGGACTGATCAGAAATGATAAGGGCAAGATGATATCAGCTTATAGCATCAACTTAGGCAAAGGTACAAGTAATTGGGCAGAGGCAAAAGCACTACAATATGGACTGGAATGGTGTATAAGCAGGGGTTGGAATAATATCATGATAGAAGCTGATTCATTACTTCTGGTCCAAGCCATACAGGGAAAGATTAAATCTTCATGGAACATTGCTTAAATTGTTAGATGGATTCAGAGGATCCTGGAACAGCATCAAATACAAATTAGGCATTGCCTTAGAGAACCAACCAAGCTCCAGATATGTTAGCACAGATCAGTCATTCTCACAACAATGCATCAACTTACAGTGATTTCCAGGAACTCCCAAAACCAGTTAGAGGTATACTTAACATTGATAGATGGGGTTTGCCAAGTATTAGAACAAGAACTCAAAGCAATAAGTTGTACACATTTGATCCTCCTTAGTTATTGGTTTGATTGTTAGAGTCGTTTGCTTTTGCATTAGACTCATTTGTAATACAAAGGACATCTAGCACTAACTAAAAATAAGAGTTAGCTGTTCTTTGTAACTAGGATTGCATGCATCATATATAGTTGCATTCACTAGAATAGAACCCCTTATCTTATGAGAGCATGCATCATATAGACTCATATAGGATTGTACAAGGCAATGGCCTTCATGCATCAAACTGGATATGTCCAGTTTCATATTTCATGGGGGTATGGTTTAAGCCCTCCCCTCAAGTGTATTCTTTTTTGCTTATCAATAAAATACAACCCAGGCTCTGATTTTGGAACTGGGTGGTTCCCCTAAAAAAAAAAAAAAAACGAATAAATTTGTTCCTTATACATTAATATTATTCTTTTGTGAACAAGGGTACATTATCATATACTATTGGATCATGAATTTAACCTACCTCCATTCAACTTCTTCAAATGATTTTGCATTATTAAAGATAGATAAATAAATAACAAACCTAGTAAAAATTGCAATAACAATGACAAGAAAGAAGGTAGATAAATAGTTTTTCTTATTCTTCTTTTTTCTTTTGGATGAAATTATTCTGCATTTCTTTCTATTTTTTTCTTTAGTTTCTTAAGTCATTACTTCTGTCAGGATATAACTTTAAAAAATTTAGTAGCATAGACTAAATGCATGCATCTAACAAGTAAGATATTAGGCTAATAAAGTAATCTACTTGCATGAAAGAGAAGTGAAATAAATTACCACATGGCAGCAAACTTATCCATTTTTCAATTACAGTATAGCTTTGTTATATAAATTATGAAAGACTATAGCTATGTGTTACTACTTGGAACCATGAGGGAAACATGTGTTGCAAATAGAAACCTCGGCGGAGGTACGTGTAATTCTTTTCCATAATTAATACTCCCTCTATTTTAATTTATATAGTATAGTTTGACTTGGCACGAAGTTTAAGAAAGTAAGGAAGACTTTTGAAACTTGTGGTCTTAAATATGCCATAACATTTGTGGGACTATAGAACTTTTGATACTTGGGTGGTCTTCAACATGCCATAGTATTTGAGTGGCTATAAAACCTTGTTATTAAGTGTAATATGGGAAGTTCAAATATTTATGTCTGAAGAGGATTCCAGTTAATATCAAACAATATCTACTTTATATTCTGTGTTTCAACTATTAAGTAAAGAGATTTTCATTATCAGCTATCACATGTTCATTATTAGCTATTTTTCCCCCACTCAGGGAAATAATTCTTTGGTCGCCAAGAGGTAAGCGGGATAGAGTTTAATGTCAGAAGTATAATGTTAAATTCAGTAAATCCACCTACGTACCTAGCGGATATGTGCATTAACTGGTTAATGATGACTGTTTGAATCAAGTTATGTCCTTGTAATTTTCATGAAAGCAGTGGGAATAGAAGACACAAGTTAAACTGCACATAATGTATCGGCAACAATATTACCACGTGTAAACAGATTTAGAAGCCAAAATATGTTATATCTGTTACGAGAAGAAGATACTAGATTAAACATTGAGCTTCAGCGAAACACTACATCACCAATCAAAAAGACTTTGCCTACAAGGATGATCAAATGACAGTCCAAAATTTATAGTTCTCCGCTTAACTAATTGAGCTAACTTTTGTGTTCTCCTTTATTTGAAACTTATTCTGCATGTTTAAGTATATAATATTTCCTTTTATAACCTTTAGCATGAAATGGAACCTCAAAAGTGCAATCTCAGTGCTTTCTTGTATTCCTGATTCCTCTTATGGCAGCAGAATACACAATCTTGAGCTTAAGTGACCTAACATCTTCCATGTATATTCTGGAAGGGTTTGCATCCACACCTAATAGAAACACCAATTAACCAAATGAATGGCATGTAATTTGGGGCACAGCCAACCTTACATATCTAAACAGGACTGACTGAAGAAATGACAGTCCTTGTCAAGTTGCTAATGCCCAGTTTCACAGTAATTCAACAGATTATGAACCTAATGTGCTCCCCAGTCGACTTTTATCTATTGGCAAAAGCTGCAGAACCTACACTTCCTAAACATTTCAATGCCCAAGACTCAATTAATTCTTGTTAATGACTAGGCCAATTTAGCACTATCGACCCACAAAAATAAATAAGCGCTCACACTGGACAATCTTTGTAAGAGAGGTCATCATCTATGTTCCAGTTGTTTTCTATGTGGTGAGGAACCCGAGACAATTAATCATCTGTTCTTGCACTGTAAACTGACTGAACAACTGTGGAGGATGTTCCTCAATTATAGGGGGATTCTCTGGACCATGCCAAGTAAGATAGTTGATATGCTAGCATGCTGGAACAGAAAAGGCAGTAATGCACTTCAGAAAATGAGATGGAAGATTATTCCAGCTTGCATTGGGTGGACAATTTGGGAAGAGAGAAACCAAAGATGTTTTGAAGACAAAGCCAACCATTTCCAGAAGATTAAAATGAAGTGTTTAGGGCTGTTCTACTTTTGGTATAAAGGAATAGGTTTAGAAGATAATGAATCAATCTCTAATGTATTAGAATCCTTGTGAGATGACACAGGATCAGATGCTTACCCTTTTGTAATCTGTAATTAGGGGGACTACACAGTTTTGTGTAGTCTCTATTTATATAAATATACAAATATGTTACCTTCTCAAAAAAAAAAAAAAACACAACTTTAATTATGTTTTGCTGATAAGATCATATCAAAATTGTACAAAAGTGAAATTAAGAGTCACATGTTCTTAAAAGTTAGGATCAAGCAAAATCCAAAAGCTTGTTTGTCTACACCGGGCTTCAAATTCCAAAAGACCACATAACTTCCAATTTTCGCTTCTCATTTGTTTCCCCAACCTATGGTTATCCAGAGAGAAGAATATGCGGATCAAATGCACCCAAGGGTGTGGCCTAGTGTTAGATGAAGTGGGTTGAGAACTATCAAGTCACAGGTTCAAATTCCAGATACAAAAAACACTAGGAGATTTTTTTCCATCGATCCTGGCCTCGGTGGACTGCCGGTGGGAGTGGGAGGTGGCAGGTATCCTGGACACCACAATTAGAAAAAGAAAGAAAAAAGATATATAGATCCAACATCAATTGATATTACTCCATCCGTCCCAATTTATTTTGAGAGTTGATCTATTTGGAAGTTAAACAAACTCTTTCTGACTTTTCAAATATTTTATAATAAAATTTACATATTTGAAAATTACATGAGAAGAATGGGAGCAAATTATAATCAAAGAAAGAACGTTTGACTCCAAATAAATTGGGACGGACGGAGTAATAAAGTTGTATGTTCGTAGCCAGGGGTACAAGCTTCAAAGGATAGTAAAACGAGGGGAAAAAAAAAGATTATCTGGATTGAATTAGAATTGTACCGAAGGCAATGGAGGCAGCGGTGACGGAATCGCGAAAGAGGCGGGTCGGGACAATTGTGCAGAGCTTGAGGGCCATGGCTGGGTCATCCGAGCTAGCAATTGTGGCCGCCGCGGCTCCGCCACCAAGGGCGGTGCTCGCCACTAACAGCTTCATTGTGGCGCGCCGCAGAAACCTGCCAGCCATTTTTATTTTCCGGGCCCTCTTTCAGGATTTCCCCGAAAAATGTAAGCAGAACAATATGCTAGTAGTAAATGCTGGTACCGTCTCCTCTTACTACTATCATTCATCAGCCCCCGCTACTTTTTGTCCTAATTACGCTTTAATGCCCACTCTCAGCCGCCTAACTTCCCCCTCCGTTATTTCTCTTCCTTTTCTATTCTACTCTGCCTTTTTCTCCAAGCTATTGGGTGTGTTTGTTTTCTACTTTTTCTTGTTTGGCTGCATTTAAAGATATAACAAAATGTTTTCTTATGGTATAAATATGCTCTTCAAAATAGGAGAAAACTTTTTCTATAAAAGTTTGAGCGAAAATACTTTTCGAACCAAATACAAGAAAATGAGTAGAAAAATTATTTATTTTTGGAGAAAATATTTTATTGGAAAACATTTTCCATCATACCAAACACACTCAATGGGTGTTTTATTTTTATCTTCCATATCACTTGGCTCAAATTTATAACTAAAATGATTTTGGATTTTTATCTATTTAGCTCAGTTTATATATAATTTGAAATATTTAGGAAAAAGACAATAACTTCTTAATTTGTAATAAGAATTTCATTTATTTTTTTATGTTTAGAAACTGATTGAAAATGATACTCATGTTTATCATCTCACATTTGATTATTGTTGAGTGAATATTTTAAAAACTCTATTGTTAGGATTTTTTGCTAACCCACTACATGAAGGCTTTAGGTTAGCAATCTACCCATTTTTTAATTTCCTTAATTATTTTTACTGAAAAACCAACAACAAATTAATATTACTGGCTTTTTCGTCTTTTTATCCAAAATTTAATCCAAAAACTTCCTTCCTTTTTGATCTTCTCTCTTGAAGGTGATTCAAATAAATTGTCTATTCCACCAAATTTAATTACCCTAAACAGATTAAATAGAATTGAAGATAAAACTGAATATCTAGAACAATAATTTTTATTGTAAATGGAGAAGGTGAAGATCAGGGGCGGAGCTAGGGTGGCGGTTCGTCGGAAAAATGCAGTATATATCTAAGATTAAATCGAATTATTATGTATATATAATCTCTATTGAACCCCCTTGACATAGTTGAGAAGCTTAGCTTAGTGGTTAGGGGGGTCAAACATTTGTCAAGATTGCGGGTTCAATTATCAGTCACTACCATAATACCACTTATAATCTGTGATTGAGTTACATTTTTGAGACACTAGCTCACCAAAAGTTGGTCATCCCGTATTATATCTTTTTCTATTCAGAGAGGTAATGTTTCCATGGTTCCTTCTATACATTATTACTTTTTGAAAAGTAACCATTTTTTCTTTAAGTATAAATTTTCATAATTTTTAAGTATTCTTAAACAACATTTAGATTCTAATTATTTTCTTCCGCTTTCTTCTCATTCATAAATCGTATGAATTTCTTTCGCATTCAAGATTTTTGGTGACTTTCGAAAGTAGTATATAATTGAAGCGGTACTAATTCAAAAGAATAACATAAAAGGTATAAAATAAAGTTGAAAACAACAAAGCGAAAGGGGGAAAAAAAAGCGCAAGAAATCTTAAGGAGAATCGACGGAGCGGGGGAAAAGTAGGAAGAAATGCTAAACAGGGCATGATATAAGACGAGTTAAATTTAGAAGGTTAAGGTTAGTATTTTCCTTTCCACCGAGCCCCGTTTATTATCCTTTAGTTTATCATGTTTACTCCTTCATAGTTTGAACCCCCTTGTCGAAAATTCTGTCTCGGCCACTGATGGGTATTGACCCATAAATTGAAATATTTTAACAACTCACTTGACCAGAGTCATCTAAAGATCTCGCACAGAAACAAGTGCTTTGTTGGAAATTATGGTCGGGCCTTGCAACCAATTCAATTTTCCGACCATTTACTAGTGTAACTCATCAAATTTTACGAATCATCTTTTTTATAAGTTTACTAGTGGTATGTTGAGAAACTTATTAATTGCTCTATGAGAACCTAAATAGGTGAAATTGGGTTTTTATTTTATTTTATCGATTATCCATGTTCATAAATGAATATTAAATCAACTTTAATCTGCGGGACTTTTCGCCTTTCATCCGTGAAACTTTGACAAGGGAGAACGAGGGAAACAAACAACAGGAAATGGAGAAAGGACAAAAAGGTCCCTATTATTAATATGTTGATGGATAGATTTAACGGGAGAATGAGATGGAGACGAAGAATAGTTCATCGGAGGAGGAACAATTAGAGAGTTTGCAAATGAGGAAGAAGAATTTGTTTGGTATTATTTTTTTATTTTTTTTAGGGAAGGGGAAATGAGGAAGAGGATTACAATGTGGGGATTCGAACCCTCACCAATCAGGTGACAATTCAAGTAGCCAACCAACTGAGCTACTAGATCCCTGCAATCTGTTTGGTATTAAGATTTTGGTAAAAAGACAAAAATCCCTAACTATTAGTGAGATGATAATGTGACTGTAAGGGTATTTAAGGAAATTTAAAAAATGGGTAGATTGTTAATCTACTACCTTCATGTAGTAGGTTGGCAAAGCTCATTTTTGTGAGTTGTTGAATTTTTTAACAAATTGATGATTGGGGTTTGTTGGGGATGTTTATTTGAAATTGGATTTATAATTCGAAGGTATTCGATGAAAATTTGAGCTATTTGGTGATATTCTTTACTCGTTTGGGACGAAGTTTCATGGGTTGAAGTTCGCAGGAGATGAAACTTAATTTTTTGTATAAATTTGATAGTATTGTATAATTTTGAATAACAGTGTAAAAGTGTCACGACCTAAATCCCATTTGTGTCGTGTGGGCACCTAACCCAAAACCCGTAGGCGAAACCCCAAATCCAAACAATTTCAAATACATAAAGTAAATGCGGAAAGTAAGGAAACAACCCAAAGTACTTCATAGTCTTTAATAACTTAAATAAAAATAAGTCTAAGTCAAACTACTCCCCAATATCTGAAAGTCACAAGTACAAGAGCTACTAATTCGAATAGAAGTCTGGAATACTGTCACGACCCAAAGATATGAATCATGATGAGCGCCTGACCTCTACTGACTAGACACATCTATACTCGTGCCTGAATCTCACTGAATAACAGAGTGGCCTATGTATGACTTATAACTAAACTATACTGACTCCTGTAAGAACAACACCATGAACTCTGCATCAAGAACTCACAAACACCTGTATATATATATATATATATATATATATATATATATATATACACACTAAAAATAACAGTGCAAGCCGACTAGACCGCCACATATCTGTACAACAAAATAAGAGCCGACAAGGCTACATAACATCCCAACTATATACAACTATCTACAGACCTCTACTGGAATACAAAGCTGTAGAAAGGATGGGACAGGGCCCCGTCATACCCATATATATACATATAAAAAATGGCATACCAAAAATAGACTGCAGCTCTGGATCAAGTGGAGCGCACTGACTACTACTGGGTGGAAGTCCTACTGAGCTAGACCGCCTGTTTGTCTACCTGAACCTGCGGGCATGAATGCAGCCCCCGAGCAATAGGGGAGTCAGTACGAATAATGTACCGAGTATGTAAGGCATAAGAACAACATGTACATAAGAATCATAAAAGATATCTGAAATCGAAAAGCTAAACTCAATATCTGAAAGTGCCTCTGCGGCGTATGATATGCATGCTCTCTTTTAAAGTCATATATATATATATATATATATATATTAACAGCTGATGTTGTGGAACGTATAGCCTGATCCATATATCATGTCATCTCGCGTCCGGGGTAATCTCATAATCTGCCCACTACAGTGGTGTGCACATCTACGTGCCTGCCCGACCGACTATAGCATGGCGCGATGTAAGAAAATAGTTGTACATATATATAAATGCATGAAAGACGCGAAAAAGGATACTCTAGACTCCTCCGGCAACGTAAGATCTCTGGAAGCTATAGATATGAAACATGTGAAATCAAGGATACGATGAATCCTATCTGTTACATCTCGGAAATTTCGGATTATTGCCTTGTGAGTAGGCTAACGTGAGCTTAAGGTGATTATGAAACCCTTACGAGATTAAGGGAAGTATTATAAAGCTTAAAGCGTGTACTATAAGATTTTGAAGTTATATGAATATATGAGCCTAAGTTCGTTGAAACATGTGAAATGTAAGTTGTGTTCGGAAAGGTTTTCGCTGTAATTGAGCTAATATTTATTTGGTAATGTCTTGAGGGGCTGCTATAGGGCCTATTTCATGGTTAATGAAGTGTTATATAAGTGCCAAGAAGGTTCCACAAGGATTGGAAGTCAAACGAGTCGACGAGAATGAAATTTGGGAATTCCCAGTTGTACGACCATTTGTACGAGCCGTATAAATTATACGGCCCGTATAATGGTCCGTAGATTACTTCCAGAAAAGGGTGATCCCTGGTGAGATTATACGGTCCAATTATACGGGCCGTATAATTTATACGGCCCGTATAATTGGCTGTATAATCGGGCGGGTCAGATTTTTTATTTTATATACATGGCCGACCCTTGCGTTTTTTTGTTTCCCACACTTCTTCCAAGCTCTCCAAAGCTCCAAAACCCTTATCCAAGCATATTTCACTCAAACCCAAGAGATTACAAAGATCAAATAGCAAGAATTGAGGTGTTCATATGTTAGAAGGCTCCCTAGGGGTGGTAGATTTCAAGATTTACTTGGGTATTATAGCTAGGGTTTTTGTACTAGTTGATAGCTGCTCCAAATCTTGTTCCTATGAGATAAAAAGGTTAGTTTCAATGCCTATTTCATGTTATTAAGAATGCTTGGTTGTAGTAAAACTTGGGTGAAAGGAGAAATGTAGAGGATGAGTTCTAAATGTGGATTTCATGATGTTTATGAGTAGTAAACTAATTTGAGCCATGATTTTAGTACGATATGGATATAATATCGTTAAGGAAGATAATAATGGTGATGAGGAAGCATTCTATGAAAATGTGCAAAAGTTGGTATGGAGTTGCTAGTATGAGTTGAATATGAGAGTGAATATTGAAGGCTTAATGGAATGTGATTACTTGATATTGATATTGTCGATGTTATTATGGATGTTTGGGAGTTGTTTTGTAATATAGTGGAAGTCGATGAAATAGGGGAAATGCTGCCCAATTTTCGTTAGATCACGAATTATTCTAGTTTGAATTTAAGAGTATCTTTAAGGCTTAACCAAGGTATAAATCCTTTTAAATGTAGATTCTCCAAGCTTCGACGGGGAACGTTAAGTAGTTAAGAAGACGACGAGGTATGTAAGGCTAACCCTTCTTTCTTAAGGCATGATCCCATCGTTGTAAACCTTCATGTGAATTTCATATTGTCTTCCAAGATGACTTCATTCTCCGAATCACTAAAGCTCATGATTCTTGTTATTATCACGATACCATTAGTCTCATTCTATGATAGGTGATCCTCTAAGGAAGGATATAATGGAAATGATTATGATGATGAGGACGTTGAGGATACTTATGTACTCCTATATATATATACACACCAGATCTTCTTATTACTCCTAAATTTAATAATTCTTTTATTTGTACTTTAAAAATTTTCACATCTTGGTTAGTTGCTTCTATTGAGGCTGTTTTAATTATATATTCTGTATTTATTATGTCTAATTTACATACAATTTTGTTATTTTTCCAATGTTTTAAAGGTTTTTCTCCTATAATTTCTATCTCATCTAGTATTCTTATTATATTATCTAAATCTTTTTGATTTTTTATTACTCCTATCCTTTCTATCCTTGTTTTAAAATTATATAATTCTGTTTCTATGTCTATTAAAGTATAATTTTTTTCCTATTAGATTATCGTCGTCTAGTATTTCTTCTTCTTCTTCTTCTAGAGTTAAATTCTTTATTTCTCTTTTGCTTTTACGGCATGTATTGTTGTTTTGACAATCCTTACAACAACTCTCTTCTTTCTTTTGCGGGTTTATTTGTGCCGGGTAGAGACTTCTTATGTACGATTCTAGTTTCGGCTTTATGAGCTTGTCTTGGTGTATGAGTAATATTTCTTAGAAAAATTACTCCATCTTTTGTAATCATGTAACTTCCATTGTTATGTAACATAAAGTCTAATCCTATGACAAAGTCTATATTTATATTTAAGTCTCTTACCCATATTTTATCCATTTTATAACTAGGTTTATAAAATTCTGAACAAGTATTGATAAAGCTAATGTATGCCTTATGAACATAATGTTTATATATATTATGAGTTCCATCCATTTGCATAGGCTGTAATTTGGTTGTCTAGAACTTTTATTAAATTTGGTGGAACTATTCGTTTATTTATTATACATTTAGTACATCCCGAATCTACTAATACTAATGTCTCTATTTCATAGTCATCTATTTTAATTCTTGCAAGTATTTTTATTGTTCCTAATTTTTTTATCTTCATTACATACTAGGGCTCCATGGTCTTCTATACTCATTAGTTCCGCTGTTGAATCTTCTGGTATTGTTCGTAGCGGTTGTATATTAGATAAACCTATTTCTTCATCTTCGCTATCTGCTTCTTTTTGTTTTCCTTTTTCTAATTTATATAACCTGGTTTCTAAAATAACGCAACAGGTAGAAGTTTTAACTAGTGACATTAAAGAATTAAAAAGGACAGTAAAGGAACTAAAAGAAATCACTCTTTCATGAGTAGACCCAACTTAGCTCAAGAAGAAGCCTCAAAATTAATAGAAAAGTCTATACTTACTGCAATGGAGACTATAAAGATTATATACCTAATGCTAAATCGATCAAATAACACTACAAAAAAATATTACGATAATTTCATTAATATTAGAAATAATAAAGAAAATAGAAATAATAGTGCCAAGGTTAGAATTAATAAGTGAACGCTTACGGTTGTTAAGTGAACAAAAAGAGAAAAATAAAGAAACCTCTAAAAATAAAGAAGTTGAAGAATTAATAGACCAATTAAAAAAGGTAGAAATAACACCTCAAAAAGAAAAAGTCAAAATAACTAGAAAAGCGCAAAAATGGACCTTCTTTCAACTAGATCAAGAAACGAAGGAGAAAGACAAGGAAGACCAAGAGTAAGTTTTTCAGGCAATAGAATAGGTAATAATTTCTTTTCAAGAATTTTAAGTAAAAGAACACTAGAGGAAAACAACCAATAGTTAAGTGAGGTAATAGATGTAGACCGTGGCATACAGATTTTCCAACAAAATCAATTAAAACTATTAAATCCAAAGACTTTATATAACATAGGATAGTTTTCAAGAACAGCACAATTATATAGACATTATAGAGAAGAGCAGTTGTTAGCCATAGGAACTAAAGTTACTACTATAAATCTAATAAATCCAGAAGCTTTAAGACAAATAAAAAATACTAGAAGGACGTTAATGCATATGAGATTAATAGTAATAGGATTAAAAGGATTAACTAGAAAAAATTTAGGAACTAAAGTCCTAATAGTAATTTATGATGATAGATGGTCAGACATGAAGAAGTCAATAATAGGAATAACAGAAGTAGATATGAAAAATAATGAAGGAATTTTTTATATTAGTCCAGACTTTACAATGAATCTAGTAGAATTTGGAAAACATATAAAAATAGGAATATAGACTAAAGGATACGAAGAAATGTGTAATGGTAATAATTTATTAATGTGCGTGGTTTTTTTTAGGAAAAATGACTAATAATAGTAATACCAAGTTTAAAATTAAAGTAGAAGATGTTGTAGAATTAATGGGAAATAGAGGAATAAATTTAATTAAACCTATAAAAATAAATCCTGAAGAATACGCAGGGTTAAAATGGAAATTAGAAGACTTTAGTCGAAAAAAGATTCTACAGCCAGAGTCACACCTAATGTACACCAATTCTAAAGGAGAGACATCTATAAGATTTACCAATTATAATTACACACCACAAAGAGACATAGAAGAAGAAAGTACTATAGATGAAAATTAAACTACTGAGTCAACCTTTATGAACATAGAATTAATATAAGAAGAATTTGAAGTAGACGTAGCTATAGAAGAAGCAAAAAGACTTCATAGAGAAAATAAAAATATAAGTTTTAGATGTAAAGGATGTAAGTTAGGAAATCTAACAATAGAAGAAATTATAAGTCACTTTAAATTATGTGAAGCTAGAACTGATAATTGAGGATATAGAGTAGAACATATATACCAAAAGAAATCAGACGCTTTCGATAAATATTAGAAGATATATAAGATAGTGATGAAGAAATAGAATTAGACTCAATAATAAGCCAAAAAGAATTAATGGAATCTAGTGCATCTAGTTCTAGTTCATTTCAAAGAACAACAGGAGAACAATACACGGTAGACACGAGCACGGAAACGTACCTAGAAGAAGAGTTTTTAGAACGACGGGAGAACCTATAGACAATATAAAACCATCGGGGAAAAAGAATGCCTATAGAAGAACCTATTATTCTCCAAGAAGGAGGTAATAAAGGAAAGATATTAAATATAAGCGACTCATGATCCACAAAGATGGAATTCGGTAATAGACCTTTAGAAAGGAATAGTAATAGCGGACTATATAAAAACTTATAATGATACGGATCTTTGAAACTATGTATAAATACTTAGAGACATTTTAGGAGAATCGGCTAAAGCTCTATGGGAAGCATATAAAGAAGATTTTCCGATGGAATTTCAATACTTAGTATCCATGGGAGCAAATCCATACAATTTTACTAATAAAATACATACTTTAATTACAGGAGAAGATCCAAATAGTGGATTAGTAATACTACAAAGAAATGCTTTAATTAAATTAGAACAATTAAGTATAAGTAGTTGGTTTTATATTAAAAAAAATTTAAATGATTATTTTTATTATTGCACAATTAGTGGAAACGCTTTTGATCAAGAATTAGAAAAGAAATTATTTAATAAATTACCAGGAGCTCTAGAAAGATGTTACACCTCGGAAATTTTCCCTTAGAATATAAGTGGGAAGGCTCACGAAGGACATGTCGTATATGAGGTGTATATAAGCAAGGAGTACAAATTGATAGTCCTAATTAAGATCCCAAAGGCATCCGAGTTAAGGCAAGAAAGTGGTTAAGGAAATCGAGTTATAAGTTAGTGTATTGGACGCAACTAGGAGTATTGAGTTAATTGTCACGACCCAACCCCGTGGGCCGTGACTGGTGTCCTACTTGGACACCCATACGTACCTGCCTAATAGATCCGACATGCATAAATCCATACAAACCTAAGGCGTATCGCTCAAACATACGTATACATATACATATACATACTTAATACGTACAGAAGCCGTTGAGGCTATCATAACGGACAAAACCGCAAACTCACACATACGTACCGAACCAGTGACAACCCACACCTCACAGATATGTCTGCAGACCTCTAACATACAGAACAGAATCAAAAGACGGGACAGGGCCCCGCCGTACCCAAATAGTCATATATATATATACCGAACATATGAACAACAGAAAAATATATACCAAAAATATCAGCTCCGGATCAAAGGGAGCTCCTCACGACGACCCGAAGTCCTATGCGGGGCGGATCACGCGTGCGTCCGTGCACGTGGGCATGTAACACGACCCCGAGAAGCGAGGGGGTCGATGCGAAGGTGTGCGAGTATGTAAAAGCGAACATAACACACATAATTATGATAGCGATAATCAAATATGTAAAATCGTGGCCCGACGAGAGAAAATACCAAAACAATGCGGACAGAATCGAAATCGTAGCAGAATCGGACTAACAGAGCATACGGACCGAATCACACGCAGAGTCAGACTTACAGAGCGTACGGACAGAAACATATGCGGAGGCAGACGTACAGAATATACAGACGGAGTCATAAGCAGAATCATAATTACGGAGCTTACAGACAGGACTCTCGGACAGAACCAGAATTCAGATGTATGACAGACAGAATCAATGTCCAAGTCAGATATCCAGAAATGTGACAGACAGAGTCGTAATCCAAATCAGACATACAGAACCGAACAGACAGAATCATGCATGCAGAGTCATAATCACATACAGATAGACATATCAGATTTCTTTCACATACGGACGGATCCGGCCCTTTAATAAGGGACGTGGTAACGAACCCGGCCCTCGTAGTACGGGACGCGGTGGACAGACAGAATCAGATCAAATGCCATCCTGGCCGCCATCCCCATAATATCACATAATCAGACCATCATCGGGTCATATCAGATACAGACAGATCCCGGCCCGCACAACCCGAGGGACGCGGTGAACAATGCAGTGAGGTGCACGAATCACAGAACCTGGCCCGGGCGCAGTGAAGGATCCATTGAGGCATCCACGAACAGACAAATGCGAAACCATATACATGCGGCCCGACGGACGGACGAATAAAGCGAAATAGTCCGGAACGATAGCGGTCGGAATAATCGATTGTATCGAACGAGTGTCCGGATGTCCGGACTAATGTCAAGGTACGGATAGATAGTCATAATGCTCATTAGTTTGCGGACGAACATAATTAAGAGCTACTTATGAAGAACGGACGAGAAATAGACCAATGGAGTCATACCGGGAGTATCGGGGTATTGTGGGCCCACCTCGGACCCAACCTTATTAAAGTACATAAATTATAGATAATACACCTTACAGAACCGTCCATAATCAATTTAGAACGTTTCGACTCCATTTATGGAGGTTACATACTTATAGGTCAATTTTAGAAGAAAAGGGTTCAGTCTTACTGACGGATTTTGCGCTAAATTCAATCTCGGATTACGAGAAGCGAAATGTCATCGAGGCTTGTTTGTCAAGCACGTCGGACTCGGAGAACATGCCAAAGAAAGATAGGGAAGGCTTTACATACCTGGATTTCGCCTTACGCGCGTCCAATCTCAATTCCCGTTTCGTCAAAAGCGCAAATGGTCATTCTTACCAATTACTATTCATGCAAACTAACATTTCAATCTTAGGGTCATACTTGGCTACCGAAATTTCGGCGACACTTCCTATAATTATGACATCCCCGAGACTAACTCGGCTCGGAATACCAACAACAAACCAACAACAACACCAACAACACAATAAACACAATATGGCTGTTTGGTCATTTTTCCAACATAATGTCATAACTTCCATTTTCAACTTCATATTTCCAATTCAATCTCAACATACTAACCAAACTCATTATAGTTCCATTCGGAAACATATCATAACGTTTCTACCACACATATACAAGATATACATAAAGTATACAAAACATGTAAACTTTCCACCAAAACCACAATTTATTCAATTCTTCCAATCTTTAACATACAAGTTCATAACACATTTCCAACATCCAAATTCATCAACCTTAATCATATTTTACCCTTAAACATTTCATTCCCATTATTTCATAAATTCATACTAAATCAACATAAACTTCCACATTCCATTTCCATACAAACTTACATCATTTTTTTTTTTATACTTACAATACAAAGATCATAACCACACAACCAACACATTAAACAACACAATTCGTCGCCATTCCCCCTTTTACCATGGCTCGGCCAACCTCCCATTTTTCCAATTCAATCAAATTCATTCTACTTTCATTTCCAATATAGATTACACCATAAACACACTAGATTACAACATAGAATTCAACACATCTCATTTGAACCAACACACACACACACGGCCCTATACATGCATGAACACCTATCATGCAAACTTCCATATTTTCATAGTTTCTTCTCATTTCTACATACTACAACATTAACCAACCATCATAACATAAGAAAATGCATTAATTCTTACCTTTTCTCACTTCTTCCACTTGCCACCAAAGATGGTTTCTTGCCAAACCAATTATACCAACTTGTAGAGGCTCTTGCACTTAGTAATAATTTCACAAGAAATGAATTTTTGAATCAAGGATTAAACTCCAAGAATTTTGTTCTTTTTCTTTCTTTTTTTTCTTTCTCCTTGCCGTGAGCTTCCTCTTTCTTTTTCTCTTGATTTGCTTGATTTCTCTTGAAAATTCTAGAGAGGATGACATATATATTTATCCATTAGTATGTCACATGCATGGCACATGGAAAATTTGTTCATTATTTTGGTGGCTTGGGCCTATTCATGGCCGGCCACCTCCCCTATAATTTGGGCCTCATTTTCATTTTATTCTTTTGAGCCCAATAGGTTAAAGTCTCGTTTTGTAATTCCGAAACTAATTTTTCGAAATTCCAATTTTGCCCTTAGGCCTTCTCCAATATTCTAGCATCCAACTTCCATAACCGGCATACACATACTAAAAAAAAAAAAAATTCCAAACATAACCTTATTCCATGTAAGTCAAGGTTACTTCCAAACTTTCGAATACGCAAAAATGCCGGATGTAACATCCTCCCCCCTTTAAAACATTCGTCCTCGAATGTTAATTCCGCCTTATGGGAGATCAAAATCAGTCGGGGAGGTCTTCTTATTAGTTACATACTTGCACTCAACCGAAGAACTTGTAACGACCTTCATTTTCCAACTTCATCCATCTTTCTTCAATATCGCCTTATTAGGGTTGTTCGTACTATCTTGAATCGACTATACGGCGGACAGAATCTTAACCAGAACCAGAAGGTCAAACGGACATCAGACGGAGTCATATCCGAATCAGAAGCACAAAAGTGCGACAGACAAAAGCATAATCCATCGTCGTCTTAGGCGGTTTTGAAATCAAAGCCAGACGCACAGAGGTACATCAGACGGATCCATAATCAGGGTCAGACATACAGAGATTTATCGGACGAATTTCGAAATCAGAATCAGATGTATAGACACATATATCAGACAGATTCACAGTCGGGGTCAGACGTACAGACGTATGCCAGACAGATTCGTAATCAGAGGCGGACATACAGAAATATATCAGACAGATTCGTATCGGAGTCAGATATACAGAAATTTATCAGACCGACTTGAGATCAGAATCAGACGCACCAAAGTATACCAGACAGAACTATGATCAGAGTTGAACGTACAGAGGCATATTAAACTGGAACATAATCACCGAACACAGGGACATAGAAATATGACATACAAAATCGCGATCAGAGATGCAGAATATGATTAACCAGAACACAATACGGATCAAATGCACGTATTTTTCCGAAAGAGATTAATTACATCACGGGTCCGCATACGGGTCAAATTCCACTTAACGTTATGCGGTTCGAAGGACCGCTTTAACCTCCATATCCATATTTATGAAAAATTCTTGATATACTTCCCGAGGGTCACCCATCCCGTACCCGGGGCCTTAGCCACGAACCGCCCCGAAACTCTTCACATGTGATCCGGGCTATTATCGGAAATAGCGGCGCCGTGCCCCGCGATCTTTGCCCGTAGTTTGGGGCTTACCACAATATGTGCACCGGGGCATAGGTGGCCTAGGGGTCCCACCCGAATAAATTACTCAGTACGCGGGTCCCATCTTTGCCCATAATTTCGGGTTCCTCGATACGGACTGCTCATCAAAACGTTGTACGATTTATTCTCCCCGGATTCATAGATTTATACCGGAGGGAGGGACATCTCGGTCCGTCCCGAGAACGTCACCTCGGGAATGTTTTATAAAAATCACATGGAAGGAATTGGGCCGTACACATATATCCCTAAAATACTCAATAAACATTTATAAGCACGTAATCGGGCGATAACTATGCGCCGCCGTAGCCATCAATCAACTAGAAACCCCATCACGAAGGGCATCCGGTCCTCCATATCCTACAATCATCGGCGCATAAAGAATATAAGTCAAACTCCGGCGACTCTCGAATGTTCTACCTGACTCTGATAACCGCAAAAATCGGTCAACTCTCGCCCGCCGGCTCGG
Source organism: Lycium ferocissimum (assembly GCF_029784015.1). Classification (NCBI taxonomy): domain Eukaryota; kingdom Viridiplantae; phylum Streptophyta; class Magnoliopsida; order Solanales; family Solanaceae; genus Lycium; species Lycium ferocissimum. Next base: position 26,982 of record NW_026726060.1, read on the forward strand.
GGGAAAAAGTGGCGGATCAAAGCGGCCGAAAACTCGTCCCACGTGTCGGGGGAGCATCCTCCCCTAGACACCCCCCAGACTCATACCAATGAAGGACAACATCCCGAAGCTGTGTGCGGCAATGACGGGGTCGCTGAAGCCCGAACCAAATCCAACGAACGCGCGCATCTCGGACGAAATCATGCGGTCCTCTGCTTTCTTAGGGGATCGAAAAACTCCTGGAGCACAGGGGTCGCGGACCGCAGGGATCGTGTCATCATCATCTCTCTCTGTCCGCGTCCGGTCCGTCTCGATCACTATCGTCGCAACGAGTGGGGCCTCCTCGATGTCCTATCCTCCGCCCCGGTGACATCGGGCCTTCTTGGCGGGGGCATCTCCCCCTCGTACGATCCGGTGGCGGAGTCTTCAACCCTATCCTACAATCGGGCGTGGTGCGAGCACGAGAGGGTCGGGAAACAATAGTTCTCCCAAAATACGCCGCCTTTTCGGGCGCGCGCCTTTTCGGAGGCATCGGCCCGAAAAATATACAGATCGTTGGAAGGAAACATCCTAATAATACAGCTCTAACGCACGATCTAAGAGTCAAAGAAAGGGTAACATAACATCCTAGATGTCCTGTAGCCTCCTGTTTATAGATGTGGGGCCCAACACACCGATAAACAAGACTCTACTAGACACGGCCTGCAGACATTCCGAGAACCGACCGCTACGATACCACTTTTGTCACGACCCGACCCGTGGGCCGTGGCGGTGTCTACTTGGACACCCGTACGTACCTAACGGATCGGCATACCTAATAGATCGTCGACATGCATAAATCCATACGGACTAAGGCGTATCGCACGAACATACGTATACATATACATATACATACTTAATCTGTACAGAAGCCGTTGAGGCTATCATAACGGACAAAACCGCAAACTCACACATACGTACCGAACCAGTGACAACCCACACCTCACAGATATGTCTGCAGACCTCTAACATACAGAACAGAATCAAAAGACGGGACAGGGCCCCGCCGTACCCAAATAGTCATATATATATACAGAACATATGAACAACAGAAAAATATATACCAAAAATATCAGCTCCGGATCAAAGGGGCTCCTCGACAGACAGGCTGAAGTCCTATGCGGGGGCGGATCACGTGTGGCGTCCGTGCACGTGTGGGCATGTAACACAGCCCCGAGAAGCGAGGGGTCGTACGAAGATATGTGCGAGTATGTAAAGCGGAACATAACACACATAATTATGATAGCGATAATCAAATATGTAAAATCGTAACCGACGGAAAATACCAAAACAATGCGGACGAATCGAAATCGTAGCGAGAATCGGACTAACGAGAGCATACGGACCGAATCACACGCGGTCGGACTTACGAGCGTACGGACGGAAACATATGCGGAGGCGGACGTACGAGAATATACGGACGGAGTCATCGAGAATCATAATTACGGAGCTTACGGACGGGACTCTCGGACGAGCCGGAATCGGATGTATGACGGACGAATCAATGTCCAAGTCGATATCCCGAAATGTGACGGACGAGTCGTAATCCAAATCAGACATACAGAACCGAACAGACAGAATCATGCATGCAGAGTCATAATCACATACAGATAGACATATCAGATTTCTTTCACATACAGACAGATCCCGGCCCTTTAATAAGGGACGCGGTAACAGAACCCGGCCCTCGTAGTACGGGACGCGGTGGACAGACAGAATCAGATCAAATGCCATCCTGGCCGCCATCCCCATAATATCACATAATCGAGACCATCATCGGGTCATATCGGATACGGACAGATCCCGGCCCGCACAACCCGAGGGACGCGGTGAACAATGCGGTGAGGTGCACGAATCACGAACTGGCCGGGCGCGGTGAAGGATCCATTGAGGCATCCACGAACGGACAAATGCGAAACCATATACATGCGACCGACGGACGGACGAATAAAAGCGAAATAGTCCGGGGAAGATAAGTCGAGATCGGAATAATCGGATTGTATCGAACGAGTGTCCGGATGTCGAGGAATAATGTCAAGGTACGGATAGATAGTCATAATGCTCATTAGTTTGCGGACAGAACATAATTAAGAGCTACTTATGAAGAACGGACAGAAATAGACCAATATGAGTCATACCGGGAGTATCGGGGTATTGTGGGCCCACCTCGGACCCAACCTTAATAAAGTACATAAATTATAGATAATACACCTTAGGGAACCGTCCATAATCATTTTAGAACGTTTCGACTCCATTTATGGAGGTTACATACTTATAGGTCAATTTTAGAAGAAAAGGGTTCAGTCTTACTGACGGATTTTGCGCTAAATTCAATCTCGGATTACGAGAAGCAGAAATGTCATCGAGGCTTGCTGTCAAGCCTGTCAGACTCAGAACATGCCAAAGAAAGATAGGGAAGGCTTTACATACCTGGATTTCGCCTTACGCGCGTCCAATCTCAATTCCCGTTTCGTCCAAAAACTGCAAATGGTCATTCTTACCAATTACTATTCATGCAAACTAACATTTCAATCTTAGGGTCATACTTGGCTACCGAAATTTCGGCAGCACTTCCCCTATAATTATGACATCCCCGAGACTCAGCTCGGCTCAGAATACCCAACAACAAACCAACAACAACACCAACAACACAACAGAACACAATATGACCTATTTGGTCATTTTTCCAACACAATGTCATAACCTCCATTTTCAACCTCATATTTCCAATTCAATCCCAACATACTAATCAAAATCATTATAATTCCATTCGGAAACATATCATAATCATTTCTACCACACATATACAAGATATACATAAAGTATACAAAACATGTAAACTTTCCACCAAAACCACAATTTATTCAATTCTTCCAATCTTTAACATACAAGTTCATAACACATTTCCAACATCCAAATTCATCAACCTTAATCATATTTTACCCTTAAACATTTCATTCCCATTATTTCATAGATTCATACTAAATCAACATAAACTTCTACATTCCATTTCCATACAAACTTACATCATTTTTTTTTTTTTACACTTACAATACAAAGATCATAACCACACAACCAACACATTAAACAACACAATTCGTCGCCATTCCCCTTTTACCATGGCTCACGGCCAACCTCCCATTTTTCCAATTCAATCAAATTCATTCTACTTTCATTTCCAATATAGATTACACCATAAACACACTAGATTACAACATAGAATTCAACACATCTCATTTGAACCAACACACACACACACGACCCTATACATGCATGAACACCTATCATGCAAACTTCCATATTTTCATAGTTTCTTCTCATTTCTACATACTACAACATTAACCAACCATCATAACATAAGAAAATGCATTAATTCTTACCTTTTCTCACTTCTTCCACTTGCCACCAAAGATGGTTTCTTGCCAAACCAATTATACCAACTTGTAGAGGCTCTTGCACTTAGTAATAATTTCACAAGAAATGAATTTTTGAATCAAGGATTAAACTCCAAGAATTTTGTTCTTTTTCTTTCCTTTTTCTTTCTCCTTGCCGTGAGCTTCCTCTTTCTTTTTCTCTTGATTTGTTTGATTTCTCTTGAAAATTCTAGAGAGGATGACATATATATTTATCCATTAATATGTCACATGCATGGCACATGGAAAATTTGTTCATTATTTTGGTGGCTTGGGCCTATTCATGGCCGGCCACCTCCCCTATAATTTGGGCCTCATTTTCATTTTATTCTTTTGAGCCCAATAGGTTAAAGTCTCGTTTTGTAATTCCCGAAACTAATTTTTCGAAATTCCAATTTTGCCCTTAGGCCTTCTCCAATATTCTAGCATCCAACTTCCATGCGAGCATACACATAAAAAAAAAAAATTCCAAACATAACCTTATCCCATGTAAGTCAAGGTTACTTCCAAACTTTCGAATACGCAAAAATGCCGGATGTAACATTAATGATGCCTTAAGAAGGTTGAGGATAAGAGTTATGACGCCCCCGAGATTCATAATGAAATGATAAACAAGTGCTAAGGAGGTCCCATAAGGATTAGAGGTCAAACGAAATGACGGGAACCATTCCGGTGGAACTGTGAGTTCCACGACCATGTTCCACGGACAGCACAAGGTTCCACGACCCGTGGCTGTGTCCGTGGAACAGCCGGCGAAAGTGTGGCTGGTGGTCGTGAACCACGACCGATTCCACGGCCAACAAAAGGGTTCCACGGACCGTGAAATTTGTCGTGGAAGCCCCACTCGGCTGAACCTCTCCAAGCCTTTAAATGTTAAGTCCACTTCATTTTATTCATTCTCATCCACGACTTCAACCCCTCCACACCTCTAGAAACTTCCAAACATTTCATCCACAAGAAAACTAAGGAGATCAAGGATCAATAACAAGATTTGAGGAGAATCAAGCTTAAGAAACTCCATTAAAGCTACCAAAGTCAAGGAATTCCAAGAGAGAAGAAATAGGGTTTTGTGCTAGAAGGTGTATTATCATCCAAGGTTTATTCCTCTACCATTCGAGGTAAGTTTCATGAACTTTAGATGTTGATTGAAGTATTATTAAGATGAAACACTTAGATTATGAAAGAGTATGAAAAATGGGTCATAAATGGGTAGATTATGCCATTGTTGAATAGTAGTTGAGGAGAATCATGAAAATGGTTATGTTGAGATTGTGAATGTGTTATGAATGATATTTAGAGCATGGAACAAGTATTATAAGTGAACAAATGTGACAATGAACCGTAGTCATGAATATAGAGAATTTAGGTGAAATTATGAAATGCGAATCATAGGAATGAATGACGATTGTTGTTAGCAATATTGTGATGGTTGTTATGAGTGTTGGAAGTTGATATGGGATATGGCGGATCGTAGTATAAACAAAGGAAACGCTGCCCAATTTTCTTTAGCCTTAAGAGGCATGGTTTTATAATTGCCTAGCTAACGACGATACGAACTCTCTTGAAGGTAAAGACGAGGACATCAAAGGAGGACGAGCAAGCTATAAAGTAGTTAACGACAAAGGTATGTGAGGCATTACCCTTCTTTCTAAGGCATGAATCTTATGCATGATTTTCCTCTTCCTTCCTGAATCTTCTACGTTTCTAGAGATGAAAGTCTAAGTTCACGAATGACGAGACGGGACAAGAAATATGCTATGAATGCGATAACGACTCTAGAGACCAAGATATGATGTTCTTACGAAATCAATAATGATGATCACGATCCATTGGCATTCCTTCTTATATGTACTCACCTTAAATTGTAAATCCTTCCAAGGTGAGATGTGATGCTTATGCTTATTCCATAACATGACCGGGGGTTCACGACCTTATGTCACCCCGACATAAACATAGCCGCTCTTAAGCTTAATATCTGTATATGTATATGTAACTAAGGATGCTAAATTATGGTAAGATTATGATAAGCCACGATATGTCTATGAATTGAGTGTTAATGATGACAAGGGTATGAAATGTATGGTATGTGTGATAATGTGATTCCACCGTACCTAATTGGCCGGACATGTCACCGCTACGGCGGGCTGCTATGATTCCACCGTGCCTGATCGGCCGGACATGTCACCGCTACGGCGGGCTGCTACGATTCCACCGCACCGAAAGGGCGGACATGTCACCACTAGTGGGCTGCATGGGATGGTTGCCGGACGCGGGTAACGATGTAATGACGTATGATTGATGTAACGGTGCTTGCATGCTATGATAATGTATGTGATGTATTTATGTATGATGAATGTACGTGAAACTGGTTCATATGTAAAGATGGTACAGGTTATGCCCTCATCTTATGATTTTACGATTTCCAGGTTATGTTTGTTTCATTTCTGCCTTACATACTCAGTACAATGTTCGTACTGACGTCCCTTTTTTTTTGGACGCTGTGTTCATGCCCACAGGTAGGCAAGGAGACGGTCTTTGATCCCTAGGAGTCGATGGGCGATTTGTGAGCACTCCATCGTCGGAGGTGCTTTGATTATTCTTTTGGTACATATTTGTATATTCACATTTTGGGCACGACGGGGTCTGTCCGTCTATATGTCTAGTATTCCATTAGAGGCTCGTAGTCACGCATGCGTGGGTAGTATGGCCCATGGTCTCCATGTATATGTATGTGTATTTGTATAGATATCATTTTGATAGCCGAAGGGCTTATGTTTATAAAAGTTAATGTATTTCAGAAAATGACAGTGTTATATGATTACGAGTATATAGTATGAATAGTAGCGGATAAGTAGGAATATGAGCGGTGTTCGGTGGTTAGCCCCCGATACCCGTCGCGGCCCGTAGTTCGGGTCGTGACAAAAGTGGTATCAGAGCAGTTCAGTCCTAGGAAGTGTCTACGAGCCGTGTCTAGTAGAGTCTTGTTTATGGTGTGTTGCGCGCCACGCTAATAAACAAGAGGCTACATGGCATTTAGGAAAAGTGACCATCCTTCTTCATATGAGATCGTGCGATAGAGCCGTGTATAAGATATACTCCTCCCTAACGAATGTGCTATGATTTCAGAAATGCCGCCAAAAGCTAAAGCCGCCCAGAAGGGCAAGACTGCGGCAAAGAGGCGGGCGGAAAGAGAGCCGCCTATGAATATAGAGGAAGGGGAATCACATCACGAGGCTTTATCTAATGCCTCCACTACTCCTCCTATCACAGAGGGGCAAGAAGGGGCTTCTGTTCCAGCTCCTATCCCTCCAGTTCCTCCACCGGCTGCTTCGGGCCAACAAGTAGCCGAGGCTATTAATTTATTGACCCAATTGGTTGCTGCTCAGGCACAGAGGCAAAATGCGGGCCCAAGTGATCGTTCATCCAGTACTAGAGCTCGTGACTTCATGAGCCTCAATCCTCCAAAATTCTTTGGGTCCAAGCCGGATGAAGACCCGCAGGGCTTTATTGATGAAATGTTGAGGACGTTGCAGATTATTCATGCTTCTGAGACCGAATCAGTGGAGTTGGCATCATATAGACTCCGAGATGTGGCGGTTTTATGGTACAATAATTGGAGAGCATCGAGGCAAGAAAATGCGCCTCCTCCCGTGTGGCAAGAATTTGTTGATGCTTTCATTCGCCACTACTTACCTCCCGAGGTCCGCCGAGCCAGAGCGGACAGATTTCTGAATTTAAAGCAAGGGAGTATGAGTGCCCGGGAATACAGCCTTCAATTCAACTCTTTGGCTAGGTATGCTCCTACAATGGTAGCCGATATGGGCGACAGGGTATACAGGTTTGTGAGTGGCTTGGGGCCACATCTATTTAAGGATTGCTTAACGGCCTCGCTGCAGGACGGGATGGACATTTCCCGTATTCAAGCCCATGCCCAAAATGCGGAAGGAAGGGCAGCCTCCGCGAGAGGGGTGATCGTGAGTTGATAGGGGGCAAGGCAAACGGGCAAGATCTATGGGCACGGAGGTGATTATAGGGGTGGATCCAGGCAGACATATTCCGGACACTCAGGTCAGTCAGTGACGAGTGCACCTCCCGTTTACAGGCAGGAGATCTGATCGTTCCTATCGATCCCGACAGGGTCAGAGTTCGAGAGCCCCAGGTTCCCAGTTTGGGGGAGATTACGGTCGGGGAGACCACCGGTTCCCGATGCAATCGGTGCGAAAATTGCACTCGGGGCCATGTCGCCGGGGCACCGATGCATGTTACAATTGTGGGCGGTAGGACACTTGATGCGAGATCGTCCCTCGAGATATGACGAGAGGTGGGGCTCAACCCACGGGGTCCGCGGCGGGTTCTTCTTCCGTACGCCCGACGGGGCAAACTCCCCCGGACTTCATCGGGGAGGTAGGGGCCGGGGGAGCATCTACGTCGGGTGCCACCCACCCCCGATTATATGCTTTAGCGGACGGCGAGGATCTCGAGTCGTCCCCGGATGTGGTTACGGGTATATTGTACGTATTCTCTCATGATGTATATGCATTGATAGATCCGGGTCTACGCTATCTTATATTACTCCATATGTTGCTAACCGTATTGGGGTGGCCGAGCCGATTAAACCTTTTGAGGTATCTACTCCGGTTGGTGATCCCGTGATAGCGAAACAAGTGTATAAAGATTGTATAGTTGTCTTATGCGGTCGATCAAACCAAACCAAGGCCGATCTAGTGGAGCTTGAAATGATAGACTTTGATGTAATTATGGGTATGGATTGGTTGGCCTCATGTTATGCTAATGTTGATTGCCGAATGAAGTTAGTTCGATTCCAATTTCCGGAAGAACCCGTCTTTGGAATGGAAAGGTAACACGGCAACTCCAAGGGGTAGGTTTATTTCCTACCTTAAGGCAAGAAAAATGATAGCTAAAGGCTATATCTACCATCTAGTCCGAGTTCATGACACGGAAGCAAAGTCCCCAACTCTCCAATCTGTTCCGGTGGTAAACGAGTTTCCGGACGTATTCCCAGATGAGCTCCCAGGCCTTCCTCCGGAAAGGGAAATTGAGTTCACTATTGATGTGTTGCCGGATACTGAACCTATTTCTATCCCTCCTTATCGAATGGCTCCGGCGGAACTGAAAGAATTAAAGGCCCAATTGAAAGATTTGCTCGAGAAGGGGTTTATTAGACCCAGTTCCTCTCCGTGGGGAGCACCAGTTTTATTTGTGAAAAAGAAAGATGGCTCCCTACGAATGTGCATTGATTATAGACAGCTCAATAAGGTGACAATAAAGAATAAATACCCTCTTCCCAGGATTGACGATTTATTTGATCAGCTACAGGGTGCCAAGTGGTTTTCAAAATAGACCTGAGATCCGGTTATCATCAAGTTAGAGTCAGAGAAGAAGATATTCCCAAGACAGCATTCCGAACGAGATATGGCCATTACGAATTCCGAGTGATGTCGTTTGGGCTAACTAACGCTCCGGCGGTATTCATGAATTTAATGAACAATGTATTCAGGCCTCTTCTAGATCTATTTGTGATAGTATTCATCGATGATATTCTGGTGTATTCTCGCACGGAGTCAGAACATGCAGATCATCTACGTATTGTCCTTGGCATTCTTCGAGCTCGAGAGCTGTATGCTAAATTTTCAAAGTGCGAATTCTGGCTAAACTCGGTGACATTTCTGGGGCATGTGATTTCAAGTGATGGCATTAGAGTCGACACTCAGAAGATTGAAGCAGTAAAGACTTGGCCAAGACCTACGACACCTACAGAAGTTCGCAGTTTCCTGGGTTTGGCAGGTTATTATAGAAGATTCGTAGAGGGATTTTCTTCTATTTCAGCCCCATTGACGAAGTTAACCCAGAAGTCAGCCAAATTCCAGTGGAATGACGCTTGTGAGCGCAGCTTCCAAGAGTTGAAAAACAAAGTTGACCTCGGCCCGGTCTTGACACTCCCGAAGGACCGGATGGCTATGTGGTATATTGCGACGCTTCTGGTGTGGGGCTGGGATGTGTGTTAATGCAGCATGGGAAAGTCATTGCGTATGCTTCAAGACAGCTGCGAAAACATGAAAAGAACTACCCAACTCATGATCTCGAATTGGCCGCAGTTATTCATGCATTGAAAATGTGGAGACATTACTTGTATGGCGTACATGTCGATATCTATACAGATCATAAGAGTCTTCAATATATTTTCAAACAGAAGGAGCTGAACCTGCGACAGAGGCGGTGGTTAGAATTATTGAAGGATTATGATGCCAATATTTTATACCACCCCGGAAAAGCTAATGTAGTGGCTGACGCGCTTAGCCGCCGATCAATGGGTAGCTCATGTGAAGTTCCCCCAGAGAAGAAAGAGCTGATTCATGAACTCCACCAGTTGGCAAATCTGGGAGTGCGTATAATCGACTCAGGTGATGCAGGAATTAGTGTTAATGATCCTACAGCTTCATCCTTGAATATGGAGATAAAAGAGCGACAATGCGAGGATCCCAAATTGGAATATTATAAAGGTGTGAAATTTCCAAGAGAAAGGTCACCATTTGAAGTCTCGGCAGATGGGGTTCTTAGATATCCAGAATAGACTATGTGTCCCGAATGTGGCAGACCTACACCGTCGAATCTTAGGAAGCTCACTATTCTCGGTATTCTATTCATCCTGGAATGACAAAAATGTACCATGATCTTAAATCGATGTATTGGTGGGACAACATGAAAAGAGACATAGCGAGAATTTGTGGCCCAATGTCCAAATTGCCAGCAAGTAAAGGTAGAACATCAGAAGCCAGGGGGATTACTGCAAGCGATGGAAATTCCTACATGGAAATGGGAAGTGATCAATATGGATTTCATTGTGGGACTACCTCGTTCCCGAAGTAAGTATGATTCTGTGTGGGTGATCGTGGATAGATTGACAAAGGCAGCTCATTTTCTCCCAGTCAGAACTACGTATTCGGCGGAGGATTATGCAAGGTTATATCTTAAGGAGATTGTGAGGCTTCATGGTATTCCAATATCTATCATTACAAACAGAGGAGCACAATTTACAGCCAAGTTCTGGAAATCCTTCCAAGAGGGTCTAGGCACTCAAGTGAAGCTCAGCACGGCATTCCATCCGCAGACTGACGGACAAGCCGAGCGCACTATACAGACCTTGGAAGATATGTTAAGGGCATGTGTTTTAGATTTTGGTGGTAGTTGGGATGACCACTTACCCTTAATCGAATTTGCCTATAACAACAGTTACCATTCCAGTATTCAAATGGCTCCGTATGGAAGAAAATGTAGATCTCCGATTGGATGGTTTGACGTCGGAGAAATACAATTGATAGGCCCCGAATTAGTTCAACAAGCGGTGGAAAAAGTCAAAATGATCCGAGATCGATTATTGATGGCCCAAAGTCGCCAAAAGTCTTATGCGGACAACCGCCGACAAGATCTAGAATTTTAAGTCAACGATTGGGTGTTCTTGAAAGTATCGCCAATGAAAGGGGTGATGAGATTGGCAGAAAGGGAAAGTTGAGTCCGCGATATATCGGACCCTACAGAATCGTCCGTAAGGTGGGTCAAGTAGCATATGAGTTAGACTTGCCTTCAGAGCTCGAATTAGTCCATCCAGTATTCCATGTCTCAATGCTCCGCAAATGTGTTGGGGATCCTACAAAGATTGTGCCGTCAATGATGTTCAAATCACGGAAAAGCTAACTTATGAAGAGGTCCCTATTGCCATATTAGACGAGCAAATACGAAGGCTTCGGAATAAAGAAATAGCTTCAGTGAAAGTCTTGTGGCGAAATAACAACCGAGAAGAAATGACTTGGGAAGCAGAGGAGAAGATGAAATCCGCATACCCGCACCTATTTCAACCCCCAGAAGAGATACATGATGAAACATCGGGACAATAAGGTATGTATGCTTTACTTTTATGTATATGGGTCGTGTGTGACCAATCTATATTGCTGTTGTGTTGTAGCCCTGTGAGGCAATGATATTGTGGGCTGTTGTGACAGGATGGTATCGCCATATTACAGGGGAAACTCTGGCGAAATTTTTCTAGAACCCTCGATGACTTAACATTCGAGGACGAATGTTCCAAAAGGGGGGAAGAATGTTACACCTCAAAAATTTTCCCTTAGAATATAAGTGGGCAGGCTCACGAAGGACATGTCGTATATGAGGTGTATATAAGCAAGGAGTACAAATTGATAGTCCTAATTAAGATCCCAAAGGCATCCGAGTTAAGGCAAGAAAGTGGTTAAGGAAATCGAGTTATAAGTTAGTGTATTGGATGCAACTAGGAGTATTGAGTTAATGATGCCTTAAGAAGGTTGAGGAGAAGAGTTATGACGCCCCCGAGATTCATAATGAAATGATAAACAAGTGCTAAGAAGGTCCCATAAGGATTGGAGATCAAACGAAACGACGGGAACCATTCCGGTGGAACTGTGAGTTCCACGACCATGTTCCACGGACAGCACAATGTTCCACGACCCGTGGCTGTGTCCGTGGAACAGCCAGCGAGAAAGTGTGGCTGGCTGGTCGTGAACCACGACCAGTTCCACGGCCAACAAAGGGTTCCACGGACCGTGAAGCTGTCCGTGGAAGTCCCACTCGGCTGAACCTCTCCAAGTCTTTAAATGTTAAGTCCACTTCATTTTATTCATTCTCAACCACGACTTCAACCTCTCCACACCTCTAGAAACTTCCAAACATTTCATCCACAAGAAAACTAAGGAGATCAAGGATCAATAACAAGATTTGATGAGAATCAAGCTTAAGAAACTCCATTAAAGCTACCAAAGTCAAGGAATTCCAAGAGAGAAGAAATAGGGTTTTGTGCTAGAAGGTGTATTATCATCCAAGGTTTATTCCTCTACTATTCGAGGTAAGTTTCATGAACTTTAGATGTTGATTGAAGTATTATTAAGATGAAACACTTAGATTATGAAAGAGTATGAAAAATGGGTCATAAATGGGTAGATTATGCCATTGTTGAATAGTAGTTGAGGAGAATCATGAAAATGGTTATGTTGAGATTGTGAATGTGTTATGAATGATATTTAGAGCATGGAATAAGTATTATAAGTGAACAAATGTGACAATGAACCGTAGTCATGAATATGGAGAATTTAGGTGAAATTATGAAATGCGAATCATGGGAATGAATGACGATTGTTGTTAGCGATATTGTGATGGTTGTTATGAGTGTTGGAAGTTGATATGGAATATGGCGGAACGTAGTATAAACAAAGGAAACGCTGCCCAATTTTCTTTAGCCTTAAGAGGCATGGTTTTATAATTGCCTAGCTAACGACGATACGAACTCTCTTGAAGGTAAAGACGAGGACATCAAAGGAGGACGAGCAAGCTATAAAGTAGTTAACGACAAAAGGTATGTGAGGCATTACCCTTCCTTCTAAGGCATGAATCTTATGTATGATTTTCCTCTTCCTTCATGAATCTCCTACGTTTCTAGAGATGAAAGTCTAAGTTCATGAATGACGAGACGGGACAAGAAATATGCTATGAATGCGATAACGACTCTAGAGACCAAGATATGATGTTCTTACGAAATCAATAATGATGATCACGATCCATTGGCATTCCTTCTTATATGTACTCACCTTAAATTGTAAATCCTTCCAAGGTGAGATGTGATGCTTATGCTTATTCCATAACATGACCGGGGGTTCACGACCTTATGTCACCCCGACATAAACATAGCCGCTCTTAAGCTTAATGTATGTATATGTATATGTAACTAAGGATGCTAAACTATGGTAAGATTATGATAAGCCACGATATGTCTATGAATTGAATGTTAATGATGACAAGTATGAAATGTATGGTATGTGTGATAATGTGATTCCACCGTGCCTAATTGGCCGGACATGTCACCGCTACGGCGGGCTGCTATGATTCCACCGTGCCTGATCGGCCGGACATGTCACCGCTACGGCGGGCTGCTACGATTCCACCGCACCGAGAAGAGGGCGGACATGTCACCACTAGTGGGCTGCATGGGGTGGTTACCCGGACGCGGGTAACGATGTAATGACGTATGATTGATGTAACGATGCTTGCATGCTATGATAATGTATGTGATGTATTTATGTATGATGAATGTACGTGAAACTGGTTCATATGTAAAGATGGTACAGGTTATGCCCTCATCTTATGATTTTACGATTTCCAGGTTATGTTTGTTTCATTTCTGCCTTACATACTCAGTACAATGTTCGTATTGACGTCCCTTTTTTTGGGACGCTGTGTTCATGCCCACAGGTAGGCAAGGAGACGGTGCTGATCCCTAGGAGTCAGTGGCTGATTTGTGAGCACTCCATCGTCCGTAGGTGCTTTGATTATTCTTTTGGTACATATATGTATATTCACATTTTGGGCACGACGGGGTCCTGTCCCGTCTATATATCTAGTATTCCATTAGAGGCTCGTAGTCACGCATGCGTGGGTAGTATGGCCCATGGTCTCCATGTATATGTATGTGTATTTGTATAGATATCATTTTGATAGCCGAAGGGCTTATGTTTATAAAATTTAATGTATTTCAGAAAATGACAGTGTTATATGATTACGAGTATATAGTATGAATAGTAGAGGATAAGCAGGAATATGAGCGGTGTTCGGTGGTTAGCCCCGGATACCCGTCGCGGCCCGTAGTTCGGGTACTTGTGGAAGTGTAGAACACTTAGAAAATACATGTCCAAAAAGAATAAATAATAAGACACGAAATTCACAGCTAATTGAAGACTTTCAAGAAACCTTAATAAATGTAGATGAATATATGTCAGACACAGAAAGTATATATTCCATAGTAAGTGTAGATACAGAAGAAAAAATTAAAACAGACTCATCAGACTCAGAAGCAGAAGAATTAATTAATGAAATAGGATTAGAAAAACTAGACCTAGAACCAATTCAAATGGATAATTTGGCAAATATATCAGAAGACTGTAGCCACGACTTTGAAAGAAATAAAGGTTTAGATAGTAATGCATGTTTCTCTTGTAAATGGTTTCCTAGTAGAGATAAAAGGACAAAATATAAAAATTATTTTATCGAAGGATGTATCATGTGTATAGAAAAAGAATTTAGGACAAATATACACAAAGAAGAAAGACATAAAAAAATAGAAGACCCTACTATTAGTATAAGAATAATGACATTAGAAAGTAGAATGAATGAATTAGAAACCAGGTTATATAAATTAGAAAAAGGAAAACAAAAAGAAGCAGATAGCGAAGATGAAGAAATAGGTTTATCTAATATACAACCGCTAAGAACAATACCAGAAGATTTAACAACGGAACTAATGAGTATAGAAGACCATGGAGCCCTAGTATGTAATGAAGATAAAAAATTAGGAACAATAAAAATATTTGCAAGAATTAAAATAGATGACTATGAAATAGAGACATTAGCATTTGTAGATTCGGGATGTACTAAATGTATAATAAATAAACGAATAGTTCCACCAAATTTAATAAAAGTTCTAGACAAAATGTTGTAGCCATGCAAATGGATGGAACTCATAATATATATAAACATTATGTTCATAAGGCATACATTAGCTTTATCAACACTTGTTCAGAATTTTATAAACCTAGTTATAAAATGGATAAAATATGGGTAAGAGACTTAAATATAAATATAGACTTTGTCATAGGATTAGACTTTATGTTACATAACAATGGAAGTTGCATGATTACAAGAGATGGAGTAATTTTTCTAAAAAATATTACCCATACACCAAGATAAGCTAAAAGCCGAAACTAGAATCGGACATAAGAAAGATCTCTACTCATGACCAAATAAACCCACAAAAGTAAGAAGAGAGTTGTTGTAAGGATTGTCAAGACAACAATACATCTTATATCGTAAAAGCAAAAGAGAAATAAAGAATTTAATTCTAGAAGAAGAAGAAATACTAGACGACGATATATATATATATATATATATATATATATATATATATATATATATAAGTACGACTATTAAGAACACCGAGCTTAGATGGCCGAGTATGATAGCAATCGTGCGCGCACCACTGCAGTAGGGTACCGATAACACTGAGCCTTGGTAGGGCCAGGTACTATAACACCGAACCTTATCATGGTCGGGTATGTAAGACACCAAACCTTTATAGTCTGGTATGATACTACTACAAGTATAAATGTATGAAATTGAAGGTTCTCATTATAAAAAGGGTAAGTAAATACGATGAACAACGCTAGAGGTATAAATGGCTTCATTATCTCATGACTTCTCTATCTTATGTCATTTCTTATGCTTATATTATGATATTGATTATGCTTTACATACTCAGTACATTATTCGTACAGACGTCTTTTTGTTTGTGGACGCTGCGTCATACCCGCAGGTGGGCAGGGAGATAGACTTGATCCTTAGGCTACTTGTCTAGGGATTGCCTAGAGGAGCTCCGTTTGATTCGGAGCTGCAGCTTGGGTACTATTCTTTTGTGTATATATGGACATGGCGGGGTCCTGTCCCGTCCTTATGATGATGTTTCATACTCTTCTTAGAGGCTTGTAGACAGTCATGTATAGTAGATGTCTTTTGCCTTGTCGGCTCATACTTTGGGTATATTATTTTGTTAGCCTCATCGGCTTTTGTGTTTGAATATGGGCGTAGTTGTCGATGTTGATATAGAAGTTCCATTGCCCAATGAGATTCGTATTATTGATGTATAGAAATCATGAGTAAGCCATGCGGCTCACCTAGATGTGAATATGAATGTACGATGAGAGGTGCCGGGTGGGTTAGCACCGGGTGCCCGTCATGGCCCTCCGGTTGGGTCGTGACAAAAGTGGTATCAGAGCGGTTCCGTCCTAGGGTGTGTCTACGAGCCGTGTCCAGTAGCGTCTTGTTTATGGGTGTGTTGCGCGCCATACTTACAAACAGGAGGCTGCGGGCATTTTAGGAATGAATGACCTTCTTTCTTCATAGATCGTGCGATAGAGCTATGATATAAGGATTTCTCTTTCCTTAATCGTGTGCTATGTATTTCAGAATTGCCTATAAAGAGGAAAGCTATAGCAGCCCAAAAGGGCAAGATAGTGGCAGAAAAGCGAGTCGAAAGAATACCGCCACCAGTTATAGAGGGGGATGAATCCCAGAATGAAGTTCCATCTAGATCCTCCCACTCATTACCCGCTTCAGAGGAGCATGAGGGAGCCTCAGCCCCAGCTCCTCCACCAGATGCTTCAGGCTAGGATATGAAAGAGGCCATTTATTTGCTCCCTCAGTTGGTTGCCACCCAGACCCAGCGGCAAGATACGGCTCAAGGTGATAGGGCTGTTAGTGCAAGGGCCCGTGTCTTTATTTGCTTAAACCCTCCAGAATTCTTCGGGTCAAAGCCGGATGAGGACCCTCAGAACTTTATTGATGGTATATTGAGGACACTTCGATTAATGCATGCTTCGGACATTGAATCGGTAGAGTTAGCATCCTATAGATTGCGTTATGTCGCAGTTCATTGGTATACGGTTTGGATGGCTTCAAGGGGAGTTAATGCACCTCCCCCGGTATGGTAAGAATTTGTTGATGCTTTCCTACGATATTACTTGCCTCCAGAGGTTCGACGGGCTAGAGCCGATAAGTTCTTAAATCTTAGGCAAGGAAGTATGAGTGCCATAGAGTATAGTCTCCGCTTCAACTCTTTGGCTAGTATGCTCCGGCCATAGTAGCGGATATGGGTGATTGAGTGTACCGATTTGTGAGTGGCTTGGGGCCACACTTGATGGATAAATGCTTTACTGCGTCCCTTCAGGACAACATGGATATTTCACGCATTCAAGCCCATGCCCAGAATTTAGAATAAAGTCAACAGTAACAAAGAAGTGAGCGTGAGCATGACAGAGGGTATAGCAAGAGGGCTAGATCTTCGGGTCCGATTAGTGAATTCAGAGGAGGGCAAAGACAGCAGTTTTCTAGGCATTCAGGCCATTCTATGACTAGTGCGCCTCCACGGTTTACGGACCAGAGATTTGATAGTTCTACTCACTTCGGGCAGAGTCAGAGTTTTAGGGCTTCAGGTTCTCATTTCAGAGGCGATTCGGGTCTGGCAAGGCCACCCGTGCCACCATGTTCCTAGTGCGAGAAGTCACATTGGGACCAGTGTCGATTAGGCTCAGATGTTTGCTATACATGTGGTCGGCCAGGCCATATCATGCGTGACCGCTCCTCGAGTGGTGGTAGGGGGCAAGATCCAGCCTTCAAGGTCGGTAGCCGGGTCTTCATGATCTATATGCCCTTCAGGGCAAGGCTTTCAGACTCCAGTTAGTCGCGGTAGAGGTAGAGGAGGAGCTCCCAGTTCTAGTGGTCCTCAGCACCGTATTTACGCATTGGCTGGACGACAGGATCTTGAGTCTTCCCTTGATGTCGTCACAGGTATACTATCGGTATTTTCTCATGATGTATATGCTTTGATACATCCGGGCTCCACATTGTCATATGTTATGTCACGACCCAACCCAGTAGGCCGTGACTAGTGCCCGAGCTGGACACTCGTATACACCCGTTAACTACTCGTCCGCAACTTGCATAATAAAGAACTTATATATAGAAGGGCATGACGTCGTCTCAAAACTGTCGCATATCTATACATATCATAACAACTTGTCTATGGGAGTTACAAACGATGAGATAACATCGCATACGAGCCGGCAAGGGAACGTCCCAAAACACAAATCACACAGACACAACCGAACAGCAACTTCTCACAACCCACACATATGTCTACAGACCTCTAAGAGTAACAACAGTATCATATGACGGGACAGGGCCCCGCCGTACCCCTGGATGAACATATATATACAATAAGAGGATCTGTACCAGAATCTAGGCTCCGGAACAAGGGGGCACTCCAAGACAGCTGAATGGAAATCCTAAGCTGGCGGATCACCAAAACGAGTATCTGTACCTGCGGGCATGAAACGCAGCCCCCCCAGAAGAAAGGGGGTCAGTACGGAATATGTACTGAGCATGTAAAGCATGAAATACAGTAAACAGGATTATACTGAAATAAGGAGTATAGAAAATTAGCACAATAACCAAAAACCCATAGGGCTTGCCTCTGAAACATAAATCATGCGTGTCGACATCATACCCAGCCCATTATGGGACTGAGTGACATAAGTAAATAATCATCATGTACATATGCATATATAACGTGTCCCGGCCCTCTAGTGAGGGACTCGGTGAATAGAATCATCATATGCCATCCTGGCCGCCATCCCCGTATCATCATATCATCATGTCATCATATCATCATATACATATACATATAACGTGTCCCGGCCCTCTAGTGAGGGACTCGGTGAATAATGCAGTGGAGTTGTGCACGAATACGTGTCCTGGCCCGGGACTCAGTGAAAGAAGTAATAACAGCAAGCACGAGCAGAGTAGTGAGAAACCATATGCATATAAATCATCTTTTAAGACCCAATAGCTAAATAGACACATCAACGCTCGAGTATTTAAACGATAGCCAGATTAAGTTCTTTCTAAATGTCGTTATAAGCTGTATTAAGGGAAGTCTCAGGGATCCTAGACATGTATCAAACCAATCCGAGCCCGCCTAGGAAAGTTACGGGCATTATTCGTTATAGAATCCTCTACGAACGTATCAAAGCAATCCGAGCCCGCCTATGAAAGTTAAGGACGTTATTCATTATAGAGTCCTCTAGAAATATGATCTCTTTATACATCACTTACTGTCCAATCATACAAAAGACTCAAGGCAATGGCTCGACCATATTAAGAAGGCTAATATCAAGAAGTAAATAAGAATCGTAGACATGCTCGGAACTTAGGAATAGAGTTACCCCGAGGCTCGTATCGTATCTTACTTACATCTAAGACTGCCAAAAGAAAGAAGGGATGTGCTTTACATACCTTGTCCGCTTCCTAAGCTAATCCGAACTTAAGTCTCGGGCTTCCCAAGATCTACAACAACGTCAGTAGATACCAAACATTAGCTATAGGTACTTAAGAATCCAATCCTAAGCTAGCACTTTATTTAACGAAATTTGGGCAGCATTTCCTTTATAAATTTGACAAACCCCGAGAATTCAACTCGGCCAAATCAACAACAATACCAACAACCATATTAACAACATCAACAATTAATTCAAAACGTATTCTAACGTTAGTAACTCCCTTCTACATAATTCGACGGCACTTCATTTACATTCAAACCAACCACATACAACACCACCCGCAATCTTCCAAACTCGATGAGAATAACAACAACGCATTCCTCGCTTCCACATTCTTGAACTATACCAACAACCACACGTTAACAACATTATTCACACAAATGCAAGAAATGATATTAACATCATATTAGCTTCTACAATAACCCACAAACAATGAAAACTCAACTTGAACCATCAAACCTTCATTTGCATCATAGAATCCACAACAACAACAACCAAAAAATACTAAGTAAAATTAGTTCATCACTCCTACACAACACCACACCTACACGGCTCAACACCAACACTATAGTTCCATGAATTTCATTCATTTCTACACACTACAACATGCACAAATCATCCATAACACATGTAAAAGGAGATTAAACCTTACCTTTACCCTTTAACTTCTCAACTTGGCTAGGGGTTGTAACTTGCAAAAACGAATGCTTTGCTTACTCCAATAACTACTTCACGTTATTAGGGACCTTCCAATTGATTGGAATACTAGAAGAAAATTATTTTTTTGATCAATATTTAGGGACACCAATTTTCGGCTAGCCATGGCCGAATGGTTCTCTCCATTCTTCTCCAAGTTTCTTAACTGTGAAATTGAAGAATAAGTCTTGATTTGTCATCCCTCATCTATATATATAAATACGTAGCCCATACAAAGTGGACACATGCCCCCACTCATGGCTTAAGGCAATCAAAATTAGCCAAGCCATGGGTGGTACCCCACACCATAACACACGGCCCTTTGTGGCCTTTTCATGAAATATTTTTTTCAACTTCTAGCCCCTAATTTTCCTTAACATTTCCATACCAATAAAATTTAAAAGCACTTGTGCATTAAATCAAATTGGAAAAATAGCCTTGCCCTTAACTTATCGCGATTATCTTAAAATATTCGAATGTACAAAATACGGGATATAACATCCTTCCCCCCTTTAGAACATTCGTCCTCGAATGTTAAACTAGTCTCATAAGGTCTTATAAGGATCTCGGGGGGGTTTCCTTTATTACTATAACATGCAGTCTCATCTACCAATCATATTTCTTCTTCATCTCCTCTTCAGCTTCTCAAGTCATCTCCTCCCTGTTATTGTTCCGCCACAATACCTTAACAGAAGCCACGTCTTTAGTACGCAACCTTCTTACCTGACGATCCAGTATAGCTACAGGGTTCTCCTCGTACGATAGCTCTTCCGTTACCTGGACATCATCCACAGAGAATACCCTAGAAGAGTCACCAATGCATTTGCGAAGCATAGACACATGAAACACTGGGTGTACTGCTTCGCATCAAATGGTAGGTCTAATTCATTGGCAACCTTGCTTACCTTACGAACAATGTAATAAGGCCCAATATATCTCGGGCTAAGCTTCTCCTTCTTGTCGAATCTCATTACACCCTTCATGGGTGATATCTTCAAGAGTACCCACTCGCTAATCTGGAACCCTAAGTGTCGACGTCGATTATCTGCATATGGCTTCTGTCGACTCTGAGCTGTTAATAACCTTTTCCGAATAAGTTTTACCTTATCAATGGCTTGCTGAATCATATCTGGGCCGATTAACTTAGTTTTCCCAACATCAAACCAACAAGGTGATCTGCACTTTCTGCCATACCGAGCCTCATACGGTGCCATCTGGATGCTAGAATGGTAGCTATTATTATAGGCAAACTCCATAAGTGGCAGATGATCATCCCAGCTGCCTCTGAAATCAATAACACAGGCCCGCAACATATCTCCTAGCGTCTGAATAGTACGCTCGGTCTGTCCGTCAGTCTGAGGGTGACATACTGTATTGAGATTCACTTGTGACCTCATCCCTTCTGGAGTGATCTCCAGAAGTTAGCTGTAAACTGAGCCCCTCTGTCTGAGATCATAGATGTGAGAACTTCATGAAGTCTCTCTATATAATTTCGCATAGCCTTTAACTGGATAAATGGTCCTAACTAGAAGAAGGTGGGCTGATGTCGTCAGCCCATCCACCCTAATCCATATAAAGTCATACTTTCGTAGAGTGCGAGGTAAGTTTGTCATGAAGTCCATATTCTAGAATCTTCAGCCTCATGTATTTCTTCTCGACTCCTTTAAAAGACTTTGACTGTCACTCTACCTTTTGCTCTTAGCCTCTATCTTTGGAGTTAGTTATCAAGTAGCGATGAAGTCCCCTCTATATAATAACTTTACATAGCTCGCTCCTCGCTTTAACTATCATCACCGGTATAATTCGAAAGAATTTGACATATAAATTCACCATCGTTTAGTAACCACCGGTTCTCGATCATCTTGCTTAAATCATCTTATAATCCCCTTTACTCAACTTGTAACATTCTAGGCACATTATCTCGGGTCATCTCTTTACCTTTAATTCAAACTCTTTTATTATCCCTTTGCTCAGATCTTGCTCTCAACTCCCCGGTCACACATTATGTTGCAATCTTTACAAGAATATGCGAAGGTGCTCAAATTAGCCCAAGAATTACCTTAGCGTGGCTTCACTAATCCTTATGTTTTACTTTGTCTTCGCCTCTAATCTAGCATAGCAGTGTTATCTTTCACAATGTCTCTGTAAGTTACTCGTTACCCTTCTCTTGTCGTATTCTCTCCTTTTTTTTAAGCACCCACTTTCCAATGTCATATCATTCAAGATCTCTACAATTAATTCTCAGCACTATCTCAATTACCATCCTAACTTCTACCCCTTTATTGCTGGCTTTTAGATCTTACTAATTTGTCTCAGCAAGGAATCTTATCTGTAGCCCAAGCATCCGCATCAAATATATTGTAGTGTCGATTGTCTCCATCTTACACTTGTATCTCTCGCAACCGCTTCCCCCTTAAGGGTGTACTTATACTATTACCCGATTATACTTTGCCCTATGTCCCTATTTCCAATCTCAATTAGGTGGCACTTTTATTCGGACGATAAGTGTCCAAAGTCCTCTTGAAATGTTATCTTTATTCCAACCTATATTATCTGTTTCCTTTGACGAATTTATGATACGTCATCTGCTCCTCAAGCCTACCGTCGTTGTCCCTTAAGGATTCCACTATTTTCGAGGTGAAGTCATGTGCACGCAGCACTCCTTTATACCTTATGCCCCCTCTTTTTTTTTTTTTCTTTTTTTTCTTTTTTACCCTTGTTGTGTGGCCAACACTGGCTTCTAACTCACTCAAAAACATATTAAGTCCGTTTTAATAATGGTCTTACCTTATAACCTTGTCGTTGTACTACACCTTTAAGTTCGTAGCTATATATGATAAGGTGGAGCCTGGATCTATCAATGCATATACATCCCGAGAGAAGATCGATAGTATACCTGTAACCACATTTGGTGACGCCTCCTGGTCCTGTCTACTAGCCAAAGCATATATGCGGTTCGAAGGACCGCTAAAACTGGAGGCCCCGCCACGGCCTCTACCACGGCCTGCTGGTGTCGGCATACCCTGCCCCATAGGGCGCATAGCTACAGAAGAAGATGAACCAGCAACTGACCCAGTAGGCTGAGCTGCACCACCTGGACCACCCCCATACGGACACTCCCTCATGATATGGCCTTGACGGCCGCAAGCAAAACAAGCACCTGTAGCGAGACGGCATTCCCCCGGATGGCGCCTGCCGCACTGAGGGCACTGAGGCATAGATGGCCTCGTCTGGCTCAAACCTCTGCTCGACTGCGAACCCGAAGCCCTGGAGCTCTGACCAGCTCCTGAATACCCTGTGCTGTCAAATCTCCTACCAACAAACTGTGAGGGTGCACTCCGTGCTGGCTGAGAAGAATACCTAGTATACTGCTGAGGCTGCCCGCCTCGAAACTCCCCAGAATAACCAGCCAATCTAGCCCTCTTGGGCTGGCCCCTGTCATGATCTCTATCGGGCTGACGCCCTCTGTGTCGATCTTCCATCCCCTGTGCATACGCCTGTACCCGAGCAATATCCATCCCTGGCTGGGAAGCCATTACCATACAGCTATCAACTAGATAACGATCCAACCCCACCACATATCGATGCATCCTATCGGTCATATCAGCTACAATAGTGGGTGCATGTCTAGCCAACGAATCGAACTCAAGGCTATAATCTCGAACACTCCTGCCATTCTGCCTCAGACGTAGGAATCTATCAACCCTAGCTCGCCGCATCTCCGGAGGTAGAAAGTGGCCAAGAAAGGCCTCCACAAACTCGTCCCATACTGCTGGAGGAGCATCCTCGCCCCTAGACAACTCCCACGACTCATACCAATTGACAGCTACATCCCGCAATCGATACGACGCTAACTCCACAGATTCAGTCTCAGAAGCCTTAATTAGCCGCAACGTACGCTGCATCTGCCGAATGAACTCCTGCGGGTCCTCCTCGGGCTTCGACCCGAAAAACTCTGGAGGATTACAACTTAGAAAGTCACGGGCTCTCAGACTGTCATGTCTGTCTACCTGGTCAATCCCTAGTCCTTGCCTGCGAGCCTGTCCTGCCACTAGTCTGGTGAGCAACTGGACCGCATCTCTCATAGCCCTATCCTCCGCCCCTGGCTGAGGAGCTGGAGGCTCGGGCACTGGAACCTCGGAGCCGGCGTGGAGCCGCCCGATCCGGTCTGCCGCCGCTGCCCTGTGCTCCTCTGGTAGTGACGGTGTAGCAGAGCTCGCTGACTGGAGCACAACCTCAGGCATAAGCTGGGCATGAGCCCTAGTAACTCTCCGAATCTGGCTGGTCTCTCCAGCTACTGACTTGCCCTTCTGGGCAGCTGTCGCTTTCTTTGGAGGCATCGCTGTAAACATAACAATTTGTTAGGGAGGAATTATCCTGATAATACGGCTCTATCGCACGATATAGATTAAGAAAGAAAGACAATATCCTAAATGTCCTGTAGCTTCCTGTTTATAGATGTGGTGCACAACACACTGATAAACAAGACTCTACTAGACAAGGTCTGTAGACACTCCAAGGATGAACTGCTCTGATATCACTTTTGTCACGACCCAACCCCGTAGGCCGTGACTAGTGCCCGAGCTGGACACTCGTATACACCCGTTAACTACTCGTCCGCAACTTGCATAATAAAGAACTTATATATAGAAGGGCATGACGTCGTCTCAAAACTGTCGCATATCTATACATATCATAACAACCTGTCTCCCGGGGGAGTTACAAACATTAACAGATAACATCGCATACGAGCCGGCAAGGCTGTCATAATATAGGGGAACGTCCCAAAACACAAATCACACAGACACAACCGAACAACAACTTCTCACAACCCACACATATGTCTACAGACCTCTAAGAGTAACAACAGTATCATATGACGGGACAGGGCCCCGCCGTACCCCTGGATGAACATATATATACAATAAGAGGATCTGTACCAGAATCTAGGCTCCGGAACAAGGGAGCACTCCAAGACAGCTGAATGGAAATCCTAAGCTGGCGGATCACCAAAACGAGTATCTGTACCTGCGGGCATGAAACGCAGCCCCCCCCCAGAAGAAAGGAGGTCAGTACGGAATATGTACTGAGCATGTAAAGCATGAAATACAGTAAACAGGATCATACTGAAATAAGGAGTATAGAAAATTAGCACAATAACCAAAAACCCATAAGGCTTGCCTCTGAAACATAAATCATGCATGTCAACATCATACCCAGCCCATTATGGGACTGAGTGACATAAGTAAATAATCATCATGTACATATGCAAATATAATGTGTCCCGACCCTCTAGTGAGGGACTCGGTGAATAGAATCATCATATGCCATCCTGGCCGCCATCCCCGTATCATCATATCATCATGTCATCATATCATCATATACATATACATATAACGTGTCCCGGCCCTCTAGTGAGGGACTCGGTGAATAATGCAGTGGAGTTGTGCACGAATACGTGTCCTGGCCCGGGACTCAGTGAAAGAAGTAATAACAGCAAGCACGAGCAGAGTAGTGAGAAACCATATGCATATAAATCATCTTTTAAGACCCAATAGCTAAGTAGACACATCAACGCTCGAGCATTAAAACGATAGCCAGATTAAGTTCTTTCTAAATGTCGTTATAAGCTGTATTAAGGGAAGTCTCAGGGATCCTAGACATGTATCAAACCAATCGGAGCCCGCCTAGGAAAGTTACGGGCATTGTTCGTTATAGAATCCTCTACGAACGTATCAAAGCAATCCGAGCCCGCCTATGAAAGTTAAGGACGTTATTCATTATAGAGTCCTCTAGAAATAGGATCTCTTTATACATCACTTACTGTCCAATCATACAAAAGACTCAAGGCAATGGCTCGACCATATTAAGAAGGCTAATATCAAGAAGTGAATAAGAATCGTAGACATGCTCGGAACTTAGGAATAGAGTTACCCCGAGGCTCGTATCGTATCTTACTTACATCTAAGACATGCCAAAAGAAAGAAGGGATGTGCTTTACATACCTTGTCCTCTTCCTAAGCTAATCCGAACTTAAGTCTTGGGCTTCCCAAGATCTACAACAACGTCAGTAGATACCAAACATTAGCTATAGGTACTTAAGAATCCAATCCTATGCTAGCAATTTATTTAACGAAATTTGGGCAGCATTTCCTTTATAAATTTGACAAACCCCGAGAATTCAACTCGGCCAAATCATCAACAACAATACCAACAACCATATTAACAACATCAAAAATTAATTCAAAACGTATTCTAACGTTTGTAACTCCCTTCTACATAATTCGACGGCACTTCATTTACATTCAAACCAACCACATACAACACCACCCGCAATCTTCCAAACTCGATGAGAATAACAACAACGCATTCCTCGCTTCCACATTCTTGAACTATACCAACAACCACACGTTAACAACATTATTCACACAAATGCAAGAAATGATATTAACATCATATTAGCTTCTACAATAACCCACAAACAATGACAACTCCAACTTGAACCATCAAACCTTCATTTGCATCATAGAATCCACAACAACAACCAAAAATACTAAGTAAAATTAGTTCATCACTCCTACACAACACCACACCTACACGGCTCAACACCAACACCTATAGTTCCATGAATTTCATTCATTTCTACACACTACAACATGCACAAATCATCCATAACACATGTAAAAGGAGATTAAACCTTACCTTTACCCTTTAATTTCTCAACTTGGCTAGGGTTTGTAACTTGCAAAAATGAATTCTTTGCTTACTCCAATAACTACTTCACGTTATTAGGGACCTTCCAATTGGTTGGAATACTAGAAGAAAATTATTTTTTTGATCAATATTTAGGGACACCAATTTTCGGCTAGCCATGGCCGAATGGTTCTCTCCATTCTTCTCCAAGTTTCTTAAGTGTGAAAATGAATAATAAGTCTTGCTTTGTCATCCCTCATCTATAAATATAAATACATAGCCCATAAAAAGTGGACACATGCCCCACTCATGGCTTAAGGCAATCAAAATTAGCCAAGCCATGGGTCGTACCCCACACCATAACACACGGCCACTTGTGGCCTTTTTTATGAAATATTTTTTTCAACTTCTAGCCCCTAATTTTCCTTAATATTTCCATACCAATAAAATTTATAAGCACTTGTGCATTAAACCAAATCGGAAAAATAGCCTTGCCCTTAACTTATCGCGATTATCTTAAAATATCTGAATGTACAAAATACGGGATATAACATGTTACTCCTTATATTGCTAGTCGATTTGGGTTAAAACCAGAGTCAATCAAACCTTTTGAGGTATCTACACCTGTTGGTGAGCCGGTAATAGCTAGCCGAGTATATAGAAATTGTGTAGTTGTGATTTGTAATCACCGTACTATGGCTGATTTACATGAGCTGAAAATGGTGGACTTTGATGTCATTATGGGCATGGATTGGTTGGCTTCTTGCTATGCTAATGTCGAATGTAGAACAAAAATGGTTCGTTTCCAGTTTCCGGGAGAACCAGTTCTGGAATGGAAGGGAAATATGGCATCGCCGAGAGGTAGGTTTATTTCCTATCTCAAGGCAAGGAAAATGATTGCGAAAGGTTGTATTTACCATTTAGTTCGAGTTCAAGATGTCGAAGTCGAATCGCCAACTCTTTAGTCTGTTCCCGTAGTGAATGAGTTTCCGGATGTATTCCCGGATGAGCTTCCAGGCCTTCCTCCTGAGCGGGAGATTGATTTTGCTATTGATGTGCTATCGGATACCAAGTCCATATCTATTCCTCCTTATAGGATGGCTCCCGCAGAGTTAAAAGAGTTGAAGGAGCAGTTGAAGGACTTGCTTGAACAAGGCTTTATTAGGCCTAGTTCTTTCCCGTGGGGAGCACCCATGTTGTTTGTGAGGAAGAAAGATGGATCCTTACGAATGTGTATTGACTACAGGCAACTGAATAAGGTGACGATCAAGAACAAATATCCGCTTCCAAGGATTGATGATTTATTCGATCAATTGCAGGGTGCCAAGTGGTTCTCAAAAATAGATTTGAGATCCGGGTATCATCAGGTGAGAGTTAGGGAGAAAGATATTCCTAAGACGGCTTTTAGAACAAGATACGGCCATTTTGAGTTCCAAGTAATGTCATTTGGGCTAACTAATGCACCAGCAGTATTCATGGATTTGATGAACAATGTGTTTAGGCCTTTCCTAGATTTATTTGTGATCGTGTTCATTGACGATATCCTGATATATTCTCGATCCGAAGTAGAACATGCGGATCATTTACGTACCGTCCTTAAGGTTCTCCAGACTCGAGAGTTATTTGCAAAATTTTCAAAATGTGAGTTTTGGTTGAACTCAGTGACCTTTTTGGGGCATGTTATTTCCGCTGACGGTATTCGGGTAGATACCCAAAAGATTGAGGCCGTGAAGACTTGGCCAAGGCCTACAACACCTACGGAGGTTTGTAGCTTTCTGAGCTTGGCAGGTTACTATAGAAGATTTGTAGAAGGCTTTTCTTCTATTTCTGCATCATTGACAAAGCTAACTCAAAAATCAGCTAAATTTTAATGGACGGATGATTGTGAACGTAGTTTTCAAGTGTTAAAGGATAGATTAAGTTCAGCCTCGGTCCTAACACTTCCAGAGGGATTGGAAGGATATGTTGTCTATTGTGATGCTTCAGGCGTTGGGTTAGCATGCGTGTTGATGCAGTATGGTAAGGTGATTGCTTATGCTTCAAGGCAGATACGAAAACATGAGAAAAATTACCCAACCTATGATCTTGAGCTGGCTGCAGTGATTCATGCATTGAAGATGTGGAGACATTATTTGTATGGCGTCCATGTTAATATTTATACAGATCACAAGAGCCTCCAGTATATTTTCAAGCAAAAATAATTGAATTTACGACAACGGCGATGGTTGGAGTTATTAAAAGATTATGATGTTAACATCTTATATCATCTCGGAAAAGCAAATGTGGTGGCTGATGCTCTTAGCCGTAGATCTACGGGAAGTTTATGTGATGTTCAGCCAAAGAAAAGAGGGTTAGCTCGTGAGCTCCAGCAGTTAACCAGCCTAGGAGTTCGGGTGGTGGACTCAGGCTGTGTGGGAGCTATCGTTCAGAATTCAGCGGTTTCGTCACTAGTGGTTGAAGTGAAAGAGTGCCAGTATGAGGATCCCATGCTGGTTCATTACAGAAACACATTCTCTCAGAAGAAGAAGTCACCCTTTGAGATTTCTGGAGATGGAGTTTTCCGATGCCGAAGTAGGTTATGTGTTCCTGATGTTGCAGGAATACGCCACCAAGTATTGAGAGAAGCCCATTGTTCCCGTTATTCTATCCACCCCGGAGCAACGAAAATGTATCATGATCTTAAATCTATATATTGGTGGAAGGGAATGAAGAAAGACATAGCGGAGTTCGTGGCTCAATGTCCTAATTGTCAGCAAGTGAAAATTGAGCACCAAAAGCCCGGTGGATTGTTGCAAGCTATGGAAATTTCGACTTGGAAATGGGAAGTGATAAATATGGATTTCATCGCAGGCTTACCTCGTTCTAAGCACATATATGATTCTATATGGGTAGTTGTGGGTAGACTTACGAAGTCAGCTCATTTCTTGCCGGTCAGAACTACATATATGGCAGAAGATTGTGCAAAGCTTTATGTTAGAGAAATAGTACGACTCCATAGTGTCCCAGTGTCTATTATCTCCGATAGAGGGACTCAGTATTATCTCCGATAGAGGGACTCAGTTTACAGCCAATTTTTGGAAATCTTTTCAAGAAGGTTTGGGGACTCAGGTGAGTCTTAGCACAGCCTTTCATCCACAGACTAATAGGCAAGCTGAGCGTACCATCCAGACTCTTGAGGATATGCTACAGGCATGTGTATTGGATTTTAGAGGTAGTTGGGATAATCACTTACCGCTTATTGAATTTGTTTATAACAACAGTTATCATTCTAGCATCCAAATGGCCCCGTATGAAGCTTTATATAGGCGCAAGTATAGATCTCTAATTGGGTGGTTCGAAGTAGGGGAGACTAGATTGATAGGGCCAGACTTGGTCCAGCAATCTATAGAGAAAGTCAAGCTTATACAGGATCAATTATTAACAATTCAGAGTCGTCAGAAATCCTATGCAGATAATCGTCGAAGGGACTTAGAGTTCCAAGTGAAAGATTGGGTATTCTTGAAGGTGTCTCCAATGAAGGGCGTTATGAGATTTGGCAAAAGGGCAAGCTTAGTCCCCGATACATTGGACCTTATGAGATTGTACGCAAGGTAAGCCAAGTGGCTTACGAATTAGATCTACCTCCTGATTTGGAGTCAGTTCACCCAGTTTTCCATGTATCGATGCTTCGTAAGTGCATTGGAGATCCTTCTAGAGTTGTGTCGCGACCCAATCGGAAGGCCATGACGGGCACCCGGTGATAACCCCACCCGAGCGACTCTTATCGTACACTCACATTTTACATCTAGGTGAGCCACATAACTTATTCATAATTTTTATCTATCATTCATGCTAATCTCATTGGGCGACAATACATTCATAACATTATTAACAACTATGCCCATATCAATGTACATAAGCCGACGAGGCTACCAAAATGATATACAAAGTATAAGCCGATAAGGCTAAGGACATCTAATCATACACAACTGTCTACGAGCCTCTAAGAAGAGTATGTCACATCATACAGGCGGGACAGGACCCCGCTTTGCCCATAGGTATGTACACAAAAGAATAATACCAAAAGCTGTAGCTCCGAATGAAATGGAGCTTCTCTATGCAGTCCCTGAACAAGATATCTATGGATCAAGCCTGTCTCCCTGTCCACCTGCGGGCATGACACAGTGTCCACAAACAAAAAGACGTCAGTACGAATAATGTACTGAGTATGTAAAGCATAATCAACATCATAATAGGAGCATAAGTGGCAGCATAAGAAATAGCATAAGATAGGAGAATCAGGAGATAGTAGCCATCATCGTAATTACTTAATTGTCTTCCATAGGAACCTTCCATTTCTAATGCGTGCTCGTGTACATACATATATACATATACAAATATCCATATCCGTATCCATATTCGTATCCGTATTTATATACATATTCGTATCCGCACTCATATATATATATTCGTATCCATATCAAACCCGACCATGAAGGTTCGGTGGTTTCACATACCCGGCCATGACAAGGCTCGGTGTCGTACATACCTGGCCCTACCAAGGCTCAGTGTTATCCGTACCCAACTGCAGTGGTGTGCGCGCAATAGGTATCATACCCGGCCATATAAGCTCGGTGTTACTTAATAGTCATACATACTTAAATCCGTATACGTAGGAGTTCATGAGTATCATCGTTATCATTGACAACATCATTTTCGTTATATCTATCCTTAGAGGATCAACTATCATATAAAAGAGGCAATAGAATCGTGAACATATCGCGAATCGTAAGCTTTGGTAATCTTAGAGATAGAGTCATTTGGAAGACATTATGGGGCTCATGAAAGGATACATATAGCAAGGGAACCATGCCTTAATGAAAGAAGGGTTAGCCTTACATACTTCTTCGACTTCTTAACTATTTAGCGTTCACCGTTGAAGCTTGAATAATCTACATTTAGAAGGATTCATACCATGGTTAAGGCTTAATGATACTCCTAAATTCAAACTAGAATAATTCATGACCTAATGAAAATTGGGCAGCATTTCCCCTATTTCGTCAACTTCCACCATATCACAAAACAACTCCCAACAACCATAATAACATCCATAATACACTCATAATATCATAATCAAGTGGTCACACTTCATTAAGCCTTCAAAATTCATCCTTATGTTTAACTTATGCTAGCAACTTCATACCCATTTTAGCATATTTTCATATAATGCTTCCTCATCACCATTAGTACCTTCCATAGCAAGATTATATCCATATCATACTAAGAATCATAGCTCAAGTTAGCTTACTACTCAAAAACATCATAAAACTACATTTAGAACTCATCTTCTACTTTCTCCTTCTACCCAAGTTGTTCAACAACTAAACATTCTTGATATCATGTAATAAGTATGGAAACTAACCTTTTTATCTCATAAGAATGAGCTTTGGAGCAAGCTATCAACTTATATGAAAACCCTAGCTTCAATATCCAAAGAATTCTTGGAGCCTACTAACCCTAGCAAGACCTCTAACACATAGGTATCTTGATTCTTGCCTCTTGATATTTAATCTCCCTTGGATTTTGGCTTGGATTAGTTTATGCAGTTGAAGAGAGGGTTTTTGGAGAGATTTTGGATCTGATTGTAAAATAAAATGTCCAACTGAAGTAGAGTGAAATATATAAAGTGGAACTTAAAATCCCGTCGAGCAATTCTGCGCCCATTTTGACGGGTCGTCAAAATTCCTGCGGACCGTCAAAATGGTCCGTAGAACTGCCCAGTCAAATATGGTTCACTGTAACCATTTTACACTGGGCTGGTGCAATTTGACGGGCCGCAGAAATTTCTGCAGGGCGTCAAAATTTTTGCGGGCCGTCAAATGGTCCGTCAAAATTTTCTGCTCAAACGCTCATAACTTTTTACTCCGATGTCACTTTGACGAACGGTTTGTTGCGTTGGAAACTAGACTCGATGAACTTAAATTTGGATGAAAGAAACACACCAAAACTCCTCATATTCTAGGAGATATGCCTCCCCCAATCTGGACCAAAATCCTGTCCGAAAATTTTGCCAAGTTTTACCAAAGTTCCCACAAACTCCATTCCTTTATTTGTTTGTTCTTAAATCCTTCCATAGCTTATTTCATGGGCTTAAAACCCCATAATCATAATATGGGAACATATAATCTCATATATCCTAGAAGGTAACTGCAGTTTGCACGATTAAGACAACTAACACCTAACGAATCTCAACGGACGAAACTACGAGGTGTAACAAGTTATACCGGTAGATGATGTTCAAGTCATCGAGAAATTATCCTACAAAGAAGTTCCCATTGCCATTTTAGATAGGCAAGTACGGAGACTCAAAACCAAAGATGTAGCTTTGGTTAAAGTTTTATGGAGAAATAATAATAGAGAGGAAATGACTTGGGAAGCAGAAGAAGACATGAAGTTCTGGTACCCGCATTTAGTCCCACTTCCAGAGGAGACTCAGGCAGAGACGCCAATGTCCTCAGGTATGTAATGCTTTTTCTTAATGTTTTCTTAGTCGCGTGTGGCCATGGTTGTTGATGTTGTTGTTGTAGCCCTGTGAGGTGATATACTTTGGTTTGCTGTGACAGGTTGGGAGTGCCATACTACAAGGGAGACTCAGGCGAAATTTTTATAGAATCCCTACGAACCTAACATTCAAGGACGAATGTTCCTAAGGGGGGAAGAATGTTATATCTCAAAAATTTTGGATTGTTGCCTTGTGAGTAGGCTAACGTAAGCTTAAGGTGATTATGAAACCCTTACGAGATTAAGGAAAGTATTAGATAGCTTAAAGCGCGTGCTATAAGATTTTCAAGTTATATGAATATATGAGCCTAAGTTCGTTGAAACATGTGAAATGTAAGTCGTATTCGGAAAGGTTTTCGCTATAATTGAGCTAATATTTGTTTGGTAATGTCTTGAGGGGCTGCTATAGGACCTATTTCATGGTTAATGAAGTGTTATATAAGTGCCAAGAAGGTTCCACAAGGATTGGAAGTCAAACGAGAATGAAATTCGGGAATTCCCAATTGTACGGCCATTTGTACGGGCCGTATAAATTATATGGCCCGTATAATGGTCTGTAGATTAGTTCCAAAAAAGGGTGATCCCTGGTGAGATTATACGGTCCAATTATACGGGCCGTATAATTTATACGACCCGTATAATTGGCTGTATAATCGGGTCGGGTCAGATTTTTTATTTTATATACATGGCCGACCCTTGCGTTTTTTTGTTTCCCACACTTCCTCCAAGCTCTCCAAAGCTCCAAAACCCTTATCCAAGCATATTTCACTCAAAACCAAGAGATTACAAAGATCAAATAGCAAGAATTGAGGTGTTCATATGTTAGAAGGCTCCCTAGGGGTGGTAGATTTCAAGATTTACTTGGGTATTGTAGCTAGGGTTTTTGCACTAGTTGATAGCTGCTCCAAAGCTTATTCCTATGAGATAAAAAGGTTAGTTTCAATGCTTATTTCATGTTATTAAGAATGCTTGGTTGTAGTAAAACTTGGGTGAAAGGAGAAATGTAGAGGATGAGTTCTAAATGTGGATTTCATGATGTTTATGAGTAGTAAACTAATTTGAGCCATGATTTTAGTACGATATGGATATAATCTCATTAAGGAAGATAATAATGGTAATGAGGAAGCATTCTATGAAAATGTGCAAAAGTTGGTATGGAGTTGCTAGTATGAGTTGAATATGAGAGTGAATATTGAAGGCTTAATGGAATGTGATTACTTGATATTGATATTGTCGATGTTATTATGGATGTTTGGGAGTTGTTTTGTAATATAGTGGAATTCGATGAAATAGGGGAAATGGTGCCCAATTTTCGTTAGACCATGAATTATTCTAGTTTGAATTTAAGAGTATCTTTAAGGCTTAACCAAGGTATGAATCCTTTTAAATGTAGATTCTCCAAGCTTCGAAGAAACGTTAAGTAGTTAAGAAGACGACGAGGTATGTAAGGCTAACCCTTCTTTCTTAAGGCATGATCCCATCGTTGTAAACCTTCATGTGAATTTCATATTGTCTTTCAAGATGCCTTCATTCTCAGAATCACTAAAGCTCATGATTCTTGATATTATCACGATACCATTAGTCTCATTCTATGATAGTTGATCCTCCAAGGAAGGATATAATGGAAATGATTATGATGATGAGGACATTGAGGATACTGTATGTACTATATATATATATATATATATATATATAAGTATGACCATTAAGAACACCGAGCTTAGATGGCCGGGTATGATACTAATCGCGCGCGCACCACTACAGTCAGGTATGTAAGACACCGAACCTGTATGGTCAGGTATGATACTACTACCAGTATAAATGGATGAAATGGAAGGTTCCCATTAGAAAACTACCGAGTACCACTCATTCTAACACTCATCAAACTTATCCTGCATACATTTATTGTCCTCACACATCTAATCATAAGGAAAACCATTTTTCAATTTCAAGCATATTTTCCTTTATATACATAAGCCCTTCGGCTATCAAAATAATATATACATACAATGAGGGAAATCATGAGACCATATCACCCACACATACGTATCTACGAGCCTCTACTAGAGTACTAGACATAAGGACGGGACAGGACCCCGCCGTGCCCAAATATGTACACAAAATAATAAATCAAATAGCACCTCCGGAATAATGGAGTGCTCTCGTAAATCTGCTGGTCAGCTCCTATGAATCTGGGTCGCCTCCTTGTCTACCTGTGGGCATGAACACAGCGTCCAAAGAAAAGGACGTCAGTACGAACATTGTACTGAGTATGTAAGGCATAAGCAATAACGACATATCAATAATTAAGGAGACATCATCTGGAGAACAACCTGTAACTGATTGTCACTTAAGAAGGAAATAATGCATGCTAACTTACTTCATAAACATCCTCATGTCATGTATGCATATACCTATATAACCCGCCCGACCATATAGGTACGGTGTGATAATCATTAGCCCGCGTTCAGGCCTCCCGCGTCCGAGGTAACCATCTCATGCCGCCCACTAGTGGTGTCTGCCCATGCCATCTAGACATGGTGTATACGCTGCCCGCCTTAGCGGTGTAATATCATCATCATGTACTCACCATAATACATGCATAGGAACTCAAATATATCTATACTCTATCGGGGTGACATAAGGTCGTGAACCCCCGATTCTATTATGGAATTTCATAAGCATTCTGCCTCACCTTGAAGGAATTAGCATATAAGGTGAGTGTAGCACAAAGAACGACATCAATTAATCATAATTAGGATCATTAGCTTTGTAGAAGCATCATATCATGAACTTTAGAATCTTTAGACTTAAGCTCATCATCATCATTATCATACTCATAACGTATCTCTTATCTTTATCTCATATGAGGCTCTTCATGAACATAGACTCATAATTTTCGGAATGTAAGAAGGTCATGGAGAATAAGGGAAAATCATGTCATAAGATTCATGCCTTAGAAAGGAAGGGACTAGCCTCACATACCTTTTCGTTTAGCTACTCTATCACTTGAACGTTCCTCTCCAATATTCACGTTTCTACCTTCAAGAGAGTTCATACTAATATTAGATAATCGATAACGTAAACACGCTTGAACTAAAGCTAGAGAAAATTGGGCAGCATCTCCTTTGTTTATACAACTTTCTCCATATCATATATCAACTCCCAATCATCAATGATAACATTCATAATATCTTAATCAATAACTTTTGTCAAGTTCATCATTATCCAACTCCCACAACTCCCTCTCAAGGTCATCCATAATCATGATCATAATACAACATTACATTCATCCTCATCTAATGTTTCTCCTATGTTCTTAACATCATTCATAACATAATTATAATCACAACATATCAAGAATCGTGATTCATATTAATCTACTACTCAACAATGTCACTATTCTCATGTTTGTAACCCATTTTCTACTTCCTTCCATAATCCAAGTCTTTCAACCTCTCAATACTTTAAACAACATGGAATGATCATAAAACTTACCTTTGATTGAGTAGGAATGAGTTTTGGATAGCAATACTCCACTTGAGGAAAACCCTAGTTCCACTTCCAAAGGGATTTCTTGCCTTGGATGAACCCTAGTGAGCTTCTTGCACTTGATTCACTTGAATTTATGATATGAACCTTTGATTTCCTTTGTATTCTTGAAGATGAAATGTGTAGAACCCTCTAGAAGTCTTGAGAGAGATGGAGAAGTGGAAAGAATGAGAAAATAAGAGTGGGAACATGTATTTATACTTGCAACTTATTCAGCCCGTCGGGTATTATACGGACACTTATACGGTCCGTATAACATTGTACGGTCCGTATAAGTGTCCGTGGTTCACCATCAGGGAAAACATCTTCCTGTTGGGTGTTATACGGACCCTTATACGGACCGTATAATGTTATACGGACCGTATAAGCGGTCGTATAACCCCATTTCTCAGAAATTGTTTTCGTCGTTCGTTTGATCTCCAATCCTTATGGAACCTTCTTGACACTTGTTTAACACTTCATTACCAATCTAAGGAGTGTTATAACTCTTCTTTAAGACATCATCAAGTCGACATTAACTCGATACTTTACACATCCTTCTTCAAAATACAACTTGTGCTCAACATTCTTTAACGAACTTTCTTCTCTTACTTCCAACGTCTTTGGAATCTTAATTAAAATCGTTAAATAACCTTTCTTACTTATAGAAACATCGTGTACTCCTTACCCTGCGTTAGCCTATTCACTAGGCAACGACATGAAATTTTTCGAGGTGTAACATCCTTCCCCCTTTAAAAACATTCGTCCTCGAATGTTAAGTTCTCGGGAATTCTACGATTTTTTTTTCAGAGTTTCCCCTGTAATATGGCGCTATCACCCTGTCACAACAGCCCACAATAAACATGCCTCACAGGGCCACAACACAATAGCAATATTTTTATGGCCACACACGACCAAAAGCATGAAAAGAAAGCATACATACCTCATAATGTTGATGTTTCATCTTGAATCTCTTCCGGGGGTAGAAATAAGTGCGGGTACTTGGACTTCATATTTTCTTCCGCTTCCCAAGTCATTTCTTCTCGGTTATTATTCCTCCATAAGACTTTGACTGAAGCTACTTCTTTATTCCTAAGTCTCCGTACTTGCCTGTCTAGTATAGTAATAGGTACCTCTTCATAGGCTAGCCTTTCTGTCACTTGAACATCATCTACCGGCACGATCCTAGTAGGATCTCCAACACATTTTCAAAGCATTGAGACATGAAAAATCGGATGGACTGATTCAAGTTCTGAGGGTAAGTCCAATTCATAAGCTACTTGACCCACCTTGCGGACAATCTTGTAAGGGCCAATGTATCGAGGACTCAATTTTCCTTTCTTACCAAATCTCATCACGCCTTTCATCGGTGATACCTTCAGAAATACCCAATCATCAACTTGAAATTCTAAGTCTCGCCGACGGTTGTCCGCATAGGATTTCTGGTGACTTTGGGCTGTCAACAATCGATCTCGGATAATCTTGACCTTTTCCACTACTTGTTGAATCAATTCTGGACCTATTAATTGTGTCTCCCCGACTTCAAACCACCCAATTGGGGATCTACACCTTCTTCCATATAGAGCTTCATATGGGGCCATTTGAATACTGGAATGATAACTATTGTTGTATGCAAACTCAATAAGAGGTAAGTGGTCATCCCAACTACCACCGAAATCTAGCACACATGCCCGTAACATATCTTCCAAGGTCTGAATAGTGCGTTCGGCTTGCCCGTCAGTTTGTGGATGAAATGTTGTGCTAAGCTTTACCTGAGTACCCAAACCTTCTTGAAAAGACTTCCAGAATTTGGCTATAAATTGTGCCCCTCTGTCCGTGATAATAGATATCGGAACACCATGAAGTCTCACAATCTCCTTAAGGTACAACCTTGCATAATCTTCTGCAGAGTATGTGGTTCTGACTAGAAGAAAATGAGTGGCTTTCGTGAGTCTGTCCACGATCACCCATATGGAGTCATACTTGCTTCGGGAACGAGGTAACCCTACAATGAAATCCATGTTTATTGCTTCCCACTTCCAAGTTGGAATTTCCATTGCTTGCAATAATCCTCCTGGCTTTTGATGCTCAATTTTCACTTGTTGACAATTTGGACATTGAGCCACAAATTTTGCTATATCTTTCTTCATTCCATCCCACCAATACATTAGCTTGAGATCATGGTACATCTTCGTCGCTCCTGGGTGAATAGAATACCGAGAATAATGAGCTTCTTCTAGAATTCGACGACGTAATTCCGCAACATTTGGGACACATAGCCTGTCTCGGTATCTAAGAACTCCATCTATAGAAATTTCAAATGGTGACTTTTCTTTCTCATGAAGTGTATCTCTATAATGGCTCAACTGAGGATCTTCATATTGACGCTCTTTCACCTCCATATCTAAGGATGAAACAGTTGGATTATCAATACCAATTCCTGCACTGCCTGAGTCAATTAAGCGAACTCCAAGATTAGCTAGTTGGTGGAGCTCATGGATTAGTTCTTTCTTCTCCAAAGGAACCTCACATAAACTACCCATTGATTTGCGGCTAAGTGCATCAGCCACTACATTCGCCTTTCCGGGATGGTATAGAATACTCACATCATAATCTTTCAGTAGTTCTAACCACCGCCTCTGTCGTAGATTTAACTCCTTCTGCTTAAAAATATATTGGAGACTCTTGTGATCTGTATAGATATCGACATGTACACCATACAAGTAGTGTCTCCACATCTTTAGTGCGTGGATAACCGCAGCCAACTCAAGGTCATGGGTCGGATAATTCTTCTCGTGTTTCCGCAACTGCCTTGAAGCATAGGCAATGACTTTACCGTGCTGCATCAATACACATCCTAACCCAACGCCAGAGGCATCACAATATACAACATAACCATCTGGCCCTTCTGGAAGTGTCAAGACTGGGGCCGAAGTCAGTCTGTCCTTCAATTCTTGGAAACTGTGTTCACAAGCATCAGTCCATTGAAATTTTGCTAATTTCTGAGTTAGCTTTGTCAATGGTGCTGAAATGGAGGAAAACCCTTCCACAAATCTTCTATAGTAACCTGCCAATCCCGTAAAAACTACGAACTTCTGTAGGTGTTTTGTGGGCCTTGGCCAAGTCTTCACAACTTCAATTTTTTGAGTATCAACTCGAATGCCACCAGCTGAAATAACATGGCCTAGAAAAGTCACAGAATTCAACCAAAACTCGCATTTTGAAAATTTTGCATACAATTCACGAGTACGAAGAATCCCAAGGACAATGCGTAAATGGTCTGCATGCTCGGATTCTGTCCGAGAATATACCAGAATATCGTCAATAAACACGATCACGAACAGATCTAAGAGTGGCCTGAATACATTATTCATCAAATTCATAAACACCGCCGGAGCATTTGTCAACCCAAATGACATTACCCGAAATTCATAATGGCCATATCTTGTTCTGAAGGCTGTTTTGGGAATATCTTCTTCTCTAACTCTCACTTGGTGATAACCTGACCTCAGGTCTATTTTGGAAAACCACTTGGCACCCTGTAATTGGTCAAACAAATCATCGATTCTTGGTAGCGGATATTTATTCTTTATCGTCACCTTATTCAGCTGCCTATAATCAATACACATCCGTAGGGAACCATCTTTCTTTCTCACAAATAGGACAGGTGCTCCCCACGGTGATGAACTAGGCCTAATAAACCCCTTCTCAAGCAAATCCTTCAGTTGTGCCTTTAGCTCTTTCAACTCGGCGGGAGCCATTCGGTAAGGAGGAATAGAAATAGGCTTGGTGTCTGGTAGTACATCAATAGCAAAATCAATCTCTCTTTCCGGAGGAAGGCCTGGAAGTTCATCTGGAAATACATCCGAAAATTCATTCACTATCGGGACGGATTGAAAAGTCGGCGGCTTTGCTTCGGTGTCATGAACTCGGACTAGGTGATAAATATAGCCTTTAGCTATCATCTTCCTCGCCTTAAGGTAGGAAATAAACCTACCTCTCGGAGACGCTGTATTACCTTTCCATTCAAGCACGGGCTCTCCCGGAAATTGAAATCGAACTACTTTCATTCGGCAATCGACATTGGCATAACAAGAGGCCAACCAATCCATACCCATAATCACATCAAAATCTAGCATTTCCAGCTCAACTAGGTCAACTTTAGTTTGACGATCACATACCACAATTATACAATTTTTATATACTTGTCTAGCTATCATGGGATCACCAATCAGGTTAGATACCTCAAAAGGTTTAATTGGCTCGGGTCTCACCCCAATACGACCAACAATATAAGGAGTAATGTAAGATAGCGTAGAACCCGAATCTATCAATGCATAAACCTCATGAGAGGATATAGATAGTATACCTGTAACCACATTCGAGGAGGACTCGAGATCCCGTCGTCCGGCTAAAGCATAGATACGGGGGCCGGGTGCCACCGAACCGGACGCTCCCCTCTCCTCTACCTCTACCTCGACCTGCTGGGATCTGGGGAGTCTGCCCTATCGGGCGCACAGAAGAAGAACCAGCCGCTGATCCTGTGGGCTGAACCCCAACTCTACCACTCATCGAGGGGCAATCTCGCATCATATGTCCAACCTGGCCACAGGCATAACAAGCATCTGAACCTCGGTGACACTGACCAGAATGCAACTTACCGCACTGGCTACATCGCGGTACTGGTGGTCTCCGCTGGCTAAAATCACCCCCAAACTGAGAACCTGAGGCTCTCGAACTCTGACCCTGTCCTGAATGAATGGAGCGATCAAATCTCCTTCCTGCAAACTGAGGAGGTGCACTAGTCGCTGACCGGCCTGAATATCTGGAATGTGACTGCCTCGATCCCCCTCTATAGTCGCTACCGGCACCCATAGATCTGGCCCTCTTACTCTGCCCTCTATCAATATCGCGCTCACCCCTTTGCGGATGTTGCTGCTCTTCTAAATTTTGGGCGTGGGCCTGAATACGGGAAATATCCATCCCCTCCTGTAATGAAGCTGTCAAGCAATCTTTGAACAAATGTGGCCCTAGGCCTCTCACGAACCTATGCACTCTATCTCCCATATCGGCCACCATGGTCGGAGCATATCTAGCCAATGAGTTAAAGTGAAGGCTATACTCCCGAGCACTCATATTTTCTTACTTCAAATTTAAGAATTTATCCGCTCTAGCCCGACGAACCTCGGGTGGCAAATAGTGGCGGATGAAGGCATCTACAAATTCTTGCCAAACCGGGGGAGGTGCATTTTCTTTTCTTGAAGATATCCAATTATTATACCAAAGAACCGCCACATCCCGGAGTCTATAAGATGCCAACTCCACAGATTTGATTTTGGAGGCATGAATAATTTTCAACGTTCTCAACATCTCATCAATAAAACCTTGCGGGTCTTCATCCGGCTTTGACTCGAAAAACTCTGGAGGGTTTAAACTCATGAAATCCCGGGCTCGAGTGCTAGTCGCCCGTCACCCGAACCCGCACTCACCGCTGTGCCTGAGCGGCAACTAACTGTGTCAATAGATGAATAGCATCGGTCATTTGTTGACCCGAAGCAGCCGGTGGAGGGACTGGAGGCATAGGAGCTGGAACTGAAGCCCCCTCTTGTTCTTCTATAATAGGTGGAGTATGAGAGGTGTTTGATGGAGCCTCATTATGTGATTCACCTTCCTCTACATTAGTTGGCGGCTCCCTTTCTATCCGCCTTTCTGTCATAGCCTTGCCCTTCGGGGCGGCTGTAGCTTTTCTCTTTGGCGGCATCACTGAAATCATAACACACAATTAGGGAGGAGAAAATCTTATAACGTGGCTCTATCGCACGATCTAGTAAGGAGAAGAATGGTCATTTTTTCCTAAATGCCTTGTAGCCTCCTGTTTATAGATGTGGCGCGCAACACACCATAAACAAGACTCTACTAGACACGGCTCGTAGACACTTCCTAGGACTGAACTGCTCTGATACCACTTTTGTCACGACCCGACGAGGGGCCATGACGGGTACCCGGAGCTAACTACCGAGTACCACTCATTCTAATACTCATCAAACTTATCCTGCATACATTTATTGTCCTCACACATCTAATCATAAGGAAAACCATTTTTCAATTTCAAGCATATCTGCCTTTATATACATAAGCCCTTCGGCTATCAAAATAATATATATATACAATGAGGGAAATCATGAGACCATATCACCCACACATACGTATCTACGAGCCTCTACTAGAGTACTAGACATAAGGACGGGACAGGACCCCGCCGTGCCCAAATATGTACACAAAATAATAAATCAAATAGCACCTCCGGAATAATGGAGTGCTCTCATAAATCTGTTGGTCAGCTCCTATGAATCTGGGTCGCCTCCCTGTCTACTTGTAGGCATGAACACAACGTCCAAAGAAAAGGACGTCAGTTCGAACATTGTATTGAGTATGTAAGGCATAAGTAATAACGGCATATCAATAATTAAGGAGACATCATCTGGAGAACAACCTCGAATCGATTGTCACTTAAGAAGGAAATAATGCATGCTAACTTACTTCATAAACATCATCATGTCATGTATGCATATATATATATAAGCTGCCCGACCATATAGGTACGGTGTGATAATCATTAGCCCGCGTCCAGGCCTCCCGCGTCCGGGGTAACCATCTCATGCCGCCCACTAGTGGTGTCTGCCCATGCCATCTAGACATGGTGTATACGCTGCTCGCCTTAGCTGTGTCTGCCCGGCCATATAGGCACGGTGTAATATCGTCATCATGTACTCATCATAAGGCATGCATAGGAACTCAAAGATAACTATACTTTATCGGGGTGACATAAGGTCGTGAACCCCGATTCCATTATGGAGTTTCATAAGCATCATCGCCCTCACCTTGAAGGAATTAGCATATAAGGTGAGTGTAGCACAAAGAACGACATCAATTAATCATAATTAGGATCATTAGCTTTGTAGAAGCATCATATCATGAACTTTAGAATCTTTAGACTTAAGCTCATCATCATCATTATCATACTCATAACGTATCTCTTATCTTTATCTCATATGAGGCTCTTCATGAACATAGACTCATAATTTCCGGAATGTAAGAAGGTCATGGAGAATAAGGGAAAATCATGTCATAAGATTCATGCCTTAGAAAGGAAGGGACTAGCCTCACATACCTTTTCGTTTAGCTACTCTATCACTTGAACGTTCCTCTCCAATATTCACGTTTCTACCTTCAAGAGAGTTCATACTAATATTAGATAATCGATAACGTAAACACGCTTGAACTAAAGCTAGAGAAAATTGAGCAAAGATCTCCTTTGTTTATACAACTTTCTCCATATCATATATCAACTCCCAATCATCAATGATAACATTCATAATATCTTAATCAATAACTTTTGTCAAGTTCATCATTATCCAACTCCCACAATTCCCTCTCAAGGTCATCCATAATCATGATCATAATACAACATTACATTCATCCTCATCTAATGTTTCTCCTATGTTCTTAACATCATTCATAACATAATTATAATCACAACATATCAAGAATCGTGATTCATATTAATCTACTACTCAACAATGTCACTATTCTCATGTTTGTAACCCATTTTCTACTTCCTTCCATAATCCAAGTCTTTCAACCTCTCAATACTTTAAACAACATGGAATGATCATAAAACTTACCTTTGATTGAGTAGGAATGAGTTTTGGATAGCAATACTCCACTTGAGGAAAACCCTAGTTCCACTTCCAAAGGGATTTCTTGCCTTGGATGAACCCTAGTGAGCTTCTTGCACTTGATTCACTTGAATTTATGATATGAACCTTTGATTTCCTTTGTATTCTTGAAGATGAAATGTGTAGAACCCTCTAGAAGTCTTGAGAGAGATGGAGAAGTGGAAAGAATGAGAAAATAAGAGTGGGAACATGTATTTATACTTGCAACTTATTCAGCCCGTCGGG
The DNA here is from genome assembly GCF_029784015.1 of Lycium ferocissimum. Taxonomy (NCBI): domain Eukaryota; kingdom Viridiplantae; phylum Streptophyta; class Magnoliopsida; order Solanales; family Solanaceae; genus Lycium; species Lycium ferocissimum. Next base: position 71,823 of record NW_026726060.1, read on the forward strand.
TATTATACGGACCACTTATACGGTCCGTATAACATTTTACGGTCCGTATAAGTGTCCGTGGTTCACCATCAGGGAAAACATCTTCTTGTTGGGTGTTATACGGACCCTTATACGGACCGTATAAGCGGTCGTATAACCCCATTTCTCAGAAATTGTTTCCGTCGTTCGTTTGATCTCCAATCCTTATGGAACCTTCTTGACACTTGTTTAACACTTCATTACCAATCTAAGGAGCGTTATAAATCTTCTTTTAGACATCATCAAGTCGACATTAACTCGATACTTTACACATCCTTCTTCAAAATACAACTTGTGCTCAACATTCTTTAACGAACTTTCTTCTCTTACTTCCAACGTCTTTGGAATCTTAATTAAAATCGTTAAATAACCTTTCTTACTTATAGAAACATCGGGTACTCCTTACCCTGCGTTAGCCTATTCACTAGGCAACGACATGAAATTTTTCGAGGTGTAACATTCTCTATCTTATGTCATTTCTTATGCTTCTATTATGATGTTGATTATGCTTTACATACTCAGTATATTTTTCATACTGATATCCTTTTATTTGTGGATGCTGCGTCATCCCCGCAGATGGCACGTGCGGAGATAGACTTGATCCTTAGGTTGCTTATCCAGGGATTGTTTAGAGGAGCTCTATTTGATTGGAGTTGTAGCTTGGGTACTATTGTTTTGTGTATATATGGGCATGACGGGGTCCTGTCCTGTCCGTATGATGATGTTTCATGCTCTTCTTAGAGGCTCGTAGTGTTACACCTTGGAAATTTGGGTTGTTGTACTGTGAGTAGACTAGAGTAAACATAAGGTGAGCATGGAGATCTTATGACTATAAGAAGGATATTTGGTAGCTTTAAAAGGGTATGCGATAAAAAAAATGTGGAGTTATATGAATTGGCGAGACTAAGTTCGTCAAAGGAAAGTGAAGTACAAGTTGTGTTTGGGAAAGGTTTTGTAATTATCGAGCTAACGATTATTTAGTAAGGTCTTGAGGATGAGTTATAAGGTTCCTTGAATTGTTAAGGAAGTGTTAGTAGTGTTAAGAAGGTTCCATAAGGATCGAAGATCAACGAATCGATGAGAGCATTTTCGGAAAAGGGTGAGTTATACGACCAACTATACCGTCTGTATTACTTTGTACGGTCCGTATAGTGGTCCGTATAACAGTCACAAAATGGACCAGTCTCTGATGGACTTATACGGTCACTTATACGGACCGTATAGAATTATACGGACCGTATAAATGTCCGTATAAAATCATTACGCGTCAGATTTTTGCAATTATAAATATAAGTCCCAAGTTCTTATTTTTCATTTCTCACTTTCTCTACACCTCTTGAAGCCTCTAGAATATTCTATACACCATACCAACACCAATTGAAGAGAGATTAAAGATCCAACATCAATAATCAAGGGAAATCAAGTGAAAGAATGTTCACTAGGGTTGATAGAAGCCAAGAACCTCTTGGGTGGAAAAGTTGGGCTTTTCTCAAGTGGAGTGTTTTCATCCAAAGACCATTCCCATGTAATCAAAGGGGAGTTTTTCATTCATTTCATGTTATTAAGAGTATTGGATAGTTAAAAGACTTGGATTATGGAAGAAAATAGAGTATGAAGTGCAAATATGGAAAAAGGTGAACTTCTTGAATGGTAACATGACATGAATCATAGTTCTTGCTATTCCATGAGCATAATCTTGTTATGAATGATATTAAGGATGTTGAAGAAGCATTATATGTGAATGAATATGACGTTGTGTTGTAATTATGGTTATGGATACCCTTGAGGGGGAATTGTGAGAATTGTATAATGTTTAACTTGAGAAATCCATTGATTGTGATACTACGGGTGTTGCTATGATGTTTGGGAGCTGTTTTGCTATATGGTAAAAGTTGTAGAAACAAAGGAAATACTGCCCAATTTTCGTTAGCTTTTGGTCGGTTTAGCCTAAGCTTAAGCGTATCTTCAATTATCTAATTTTAGTGTGAATTCTCTTGATGTAGAGTCGTGAGCTTAGAAGGAGAACGTTTAGTCGTCAAGAAGATGTAAAGGTGTGTTAAGGATAGTCCTATCTCTTTCAAAGGCATGACTCCTATATTATGATTTCCCCTCTATATTTCCATGACCTTCCTACATTCCAAAGTTAGGGATACTTGTTCTTCATCTCCTCTTCGGCTTCCCAGGTCATCTCCTCCCTGCTATTGTTTCGCCACAATACCTTAACGGAAGCCACGTCTTTAGTACGCAACCTTCTCACCTGACGATCCAGTATGGCTATAGGCTGCTCCTCGTAGGATAAATCCTCTGTTACCTGGATATCATCTATGGGAAATACTCTGGAAGGATAGCCTATACATTTGCGAAGCATTGACACGTGGAAGATCGGATGCTCGCTTCCCCCAAATCAGTTGGTAGGTCTAACTCGTAGGCAACTTGGCCTACTGCGGACAATCGATAAGGCCCAATGTACCTCGGGCTTAGATTCTTTTTCGCCGAATCTCGTAACACCCTTCATGGGTGACACCTTCAAGAATACCCAATCACCAATCGGAACTCTAAGTGTCGACGTCGATTATCGCATATGATTTTCGTCGACTCGGAGCCGCTAATAACCGTTCTCGAATGAGTTTCACTTTGTCAACCGCTTGTCGAAACATATCCGGGTCAATGAACTTAGTTTCACCAACATCAACCAGCCAATCGGTGACCTGCACTTCCTGCCATACAGAGCTTCATACCGTGCCATCCGGATGCTAGAATGGTAGCTATTATTATAGGCGAACTCAACAAGTGGCAAATGATCATTCCAGCTACCTCTGAAACCGATAACACAGGCCCGCAACATATCTTCTAGCGTCTGGATAGTACGCTCGCTCCGTCCGTCGTCTGAGGGTGGAATGCTGTGCTAAGACTCACCTGGGTCCCCAATCCTTCCTGAAATGATCTCCAAAAGTTAGCTGTAAACTGGGCACCTCCGTCGGATATAATAGATGTGGGGACTCCGTGAAGTCTTACTATCTCCTTAATATATAACCTCGCATAGTCCTCAGCCGAATAAGTAGTCCTGACTGGAAGAAAATGGGCTGATTTTGTCAGCCTATCTACAATAACCCATATGGAATCATACTTCCGTGGAGTGCGAGGTAAACCTGTAATGAAGTCCATATTAATTGCTTCCCACTTCCAAGTCGGAATCTCCATCTCCTATAACAATCCACCAGGCTTCTGATGTTCGATCTTAACCTGTTGGCAATTTGGGCACTGAGCAACAACCTCTGCTATGTCCCTCTTCATACCATCCCACCAGTACAAGCATCTGAGGTCATGATACATTTTTGTTGATCCCGGATGAACAGAATAACGGGCATAATGTGCCTCTCCCATAACCTGTCGCCGCAGCCCTGCAACTGTGTACACATAATCTGCCCCTATGTAGTAGTACTCCATCAGGTGTAATCTCGAATGGGTCTCCTCCCTTTCAAGGGCTGTATCCCTATACCGTGCCAGAACAGGGTCCTCATATTGGCGTCGCTTTACCTCTTCCATAATAGAGGATTCGGCAACCTTTCGGACAGAAACCCCCATATCTCCAGAATCAGCCAGACGGACTCCAAGATTAGCTAGTTGATAAATCTCACGAACTATTTCTTTCCTTTCTGGTTGCACGTCCGTCAAGCTGCCCATAGACTTACGGCTGAGTGCATCTGCTACAACGTTGGCTTTCCCAGGATGATATAAAATATCAACATCATAGTCTTTCAGCAACTCTAGCCACCTCCCCTGCCGCAACTTCAGCTCCTTCTGCTTAAAGATATACTGGAGGCTTTTGTGATCCGTATAAATATCAACATGAACGCCATATAGATAATGCCTCCATATCTTCAAAGCATGAATTACCGCTGCTAATTCCAGACCGTGAGTAGGATAATTTCTTTCGTACTTCCTGAGCTGCCGGGAGGCATAGGCTATAACTCTGCCACGCTGCATTAATACACAACCTAACCCAGCGCCGAAAGCATCACAATAAATGACATAACCGTCTGGTCCCTTAGGAAGAGTCAGAACTGGAGCTGTAGTCAACTTTTCCTTCAGCATCTGGAAGCTTCGTTCACAAGCATCAGTCCACTGGAACTTAGCTGCCTTCTGAGTTAGCTTCGTTAAAGGCGCTGAAATCGAAGCAAACTTCTCCACAAATCTCCTGTAATATCCTGCTAACCCCAGAAAACTACGTTCCTCAGTAGGTGTCGTAGGTCTAGGCCAAGTCTTTACGGCCTCAATTTTTCTGTGTATCCACCCGAAGGCCACCAGCTCCGATGATATGCCCCAAGAATGTTACTGAAGTCAACCAGAATTCACATTTAGAGAACTTAGCATACAATTTCTGGTTCACACCCCAAGTACCGCCTTCGGATGGTCTGTATGCTCCTCTTCTGAGCGTGAATAGACCAGGATATCATCAATAAATACGATCACGAACATATCTAGGAACGGCTTGAACACTCGGTTCATCAAATTCACAAACACTGCTGGAGCATTGGTCAGCCCAAAAGACATTACCCTAACTCATAGTGCCCATATCGGGTCCTGAATGCAGTCTTTGGAATATCTGCCTCTCTTACCCGCACCTGGTGATAGCCTGACCGCGGGTCTATCTTCGAGAAACACTTAGCACCCTGCACTGGTCAAATAAATCATCAATCCTGGGGAGGGGATATTTATTCTTTATGGTCACCTTGTCCAGCTGCCTATAATCAATACACATTCACAGCGAGATATTACTTTGAACGCGCAAATCCGTTCTATTCTTAAATCATCTTTTAGGAAAGCTTCTCTATATCCGAGGCCACTATACCAACATGGCTACCCACTTGTCTCTTTATAAATATATCTCTCGAGAGTTGGAAATCTCTCCGCAGCGTTGCAAGGCCTACTCATTCTTTCTCTTACTTCACATTCCTCGCCGTGGTCACTATCCTTTAGCCCCACTTGTTGAAGCCTGTTCTTCCAACCCCACACATCACATTTTTGTTTCATACTACCACACTCTATCCCTCTCACACGCCTACCTTCAAATTTTTATCTAAATAGTCCCGTGCTTTGCCGTCGTCTCTCTTGGAGGCTTTACTCCCTCATGTTTCTTACTCTTTCGCTTTTTCCGACATTTTGGTCACCTTACCTTCCATCTACTCACTTTCTTTCTTTTCCAAATATCATTGTATTAGAACTTTCCAAGCTTAACCTGTAGTGAAAACAGCATCAGCTTGCCTTATAACATTTGTGCCATTTTTTTGTCACTTGGACTTCGTTACCCTGTTCGATTAATGCCTTCCATATACCGCAACGTTGGTTGCCGAAATACACATATCCGCTGATGTAGCCATGTATGGGATATCATGTGCATATATATATATATATATATATATATAATTGCTACTATCTTGCTTACAAAATATTTCCAAACGCTATTCAACTTACCCTGCTTCTAGAGCTATGATGCACCTTCTTTCTCTTCACTGGTCCAGTCTGCCTCGTCCTATGTGACCTCTTAAGGTTTCTGCCCACTCTGTATACTCTAATTTCTCTTAGGCTACTCTAGCTTCCCATTTGGCTCTCCTGTGTCCGACTTTATAGGACTTTTAGTACACTTCCCAGGGGTCACCCATCCTAAAATTTCTCTCACTCCAGCACGCTTAACCTTGGAACTCTGATGAAATACGATGCTTTAATGCTAGTATGATAGCGTTCACCTCACCGCATGACCTTCATCACATAATCTGGAGTAAGTTGAAGTCTTAACAGATTTCAAAACGTTCTCATAACACATCTCCCTCCGAATTAGAAAGGGTCTCTTACTCTTCTGACTCCACAATTACTATTTTAGCCCTTTTTCAATCCTCAATATTCACTTTTCACCTATGGATATGACTACTTTCCGTCCTAGACTTCCAGATTCCCAATGGTAGTGAACACACCTTGATCGCCGTTACTTATAAATACTTGGTTATCGGCCCTTGGATTTCTGCTCGCCGCTATTAAGTAACAATCACACAGCAAATACACATACATAGAAAATTCCAATAAGGACTCATATACCTGTAGCCGATCGGTCTCTAGTCTGATCTGGTGGACTATAAGGTGAAGTGTACTCCTCATCGTCGTCTACCCGCCATCTGCTCGTCTGGCCTTCGTCGTCTCCCTCATCTGAGCCCAAGGGATATAGATAACCCGGCAATTCCTGGTTTACCGACGGCCAGGATAGGGGGCTGGAGTAATCTGTAACACTCACCGGGGAGGCTGGTCTGACGTAGTGCTCCACCATAGGAGCAACCGGTGCGGTCTCGGGAATCTCCTCCCCCGGTGTCCCAGACGAATACTCAGACGGATCTGTATCATAGCTGTCCTCTGGGTGGTCCTCCTCCTTGGGAGTCAAGAACTCCGGAGGAATCGTCGCTGGGTCCTCCGAGGGATCAGTCTCAATAGAATAACGGAGGCTCCTCCTGCTGGGTCTTGGAGCCTGGGGTCCTGGAGATACTCTAGGGGCCTTCTTAGCACCCTCACTATCCGGCCGGTCTCTTCATCTCTCGTCATTCTGTACTTACCTGCAGGAGAAGGTGTCAGAAGCGATCTTTCCTAGACTCCGGCTCTATCGCACGATCTAAGACAGAAGAAGGGTCACTGATTCCTAAATGCCCCGCAGCCTCCTGTTTATAAGTGTGGCCGGCTTCACACCCATAAACAAGACTGCCGGACACGGTCTGTAGACATTCCCTAGGACGAACCGCTCTGATACCACTTCTGTCACGACCTAACCCCGTAGGCCGTGACTAGTGCCCGAACTGGACACTCGTACACACCTATTAACCATAATCAGCATGCAAACAACTTATACATATACAAAGGTCGACGTCATCTCAAGCGTCGCATATATATACATATATACGTATACAAAAGGTCATAATACACAACATCCCAAAACATATATACACGCGCCATATATATATATATATATAAATATATATATATATATATATATATAACGATATATATATGACGGGACAGGCCCCGCCGTACCCCCGAATAGACATATACATATACAACGAAAGTGTTCCGTACCAAAAATATAGGCTCGGAACAAGGGAGCGCTCCAAGGTAGCAGAATAGATATCCTAGGCCGGCGGATCATAGCGAGCGTACGTACTGCGGGCATGAAACGCAGCCCCCGAAGAAAGGGGATCAGTACGAAATATGTACTGAGCATGTAAAGCATGAGATACAGTGATCAGGAAGATATCCGAAATAAGAGGTACAGAGAACAAGTACAAAGACCAGAATACCAAAATGCTAGCTTTTGAAACACGATTATGCATAAGAAGTACAGAAAACAAGTATAATAACCAGAATGCCAAAATGCTTACTCTTGAAATACAAATCATGCATATTAATAGTAGAAAACATATCCGGCCCATTATAGGACTCGGTGAACATGGTCGCCACCCCGTCATTGGCGCCATAACACATCATACTCCAGAACACAGCATAACTCCGTAACACATCATATTAAAAACACATCATACTCCGAACACATCATATATATATATAACACATCATATAACACATATATATGAACACATCATAACGCCATATATAGATATGCAGAACCCGGCCCTCTAGTGAGGGACTCGGAGAAAGATGCAAAACAGAATGCACACACAGAATGGTAAATAGTCATATGTATATAAATCATCCTTTGAGACTCAATAGATAAGTAAGTAATCAACGCTCGAGGGTTAAGACGATAGTCATGTTAAGTTCTTTCAAAATGTCGTTAGAACTATACAAAGGAAAGTCTCGGGGACCATGGACATGTATCAAACCAATCCGAGCCCGCCTATGAAAGTTACGGACATTATTCGCTTTAGGACCCTCTACGAACGTATCGAAGCGATCCGAGCCCATCTATGAAAGTTAGGGACTTTATTCAACATAGAATCCTTTAGGAACAAGAACTCTTTATGCAACATTTACTATCCAATCATACAAAAGACACAAGGGCCATAGCTCGACTATATTAGGAATGCTAACATCAAGAAGTGAATAAGAATCGTAGACATGCTCGGATCTTATGAATAGAGTTACCCCAAGGCTCGTATCATATCTTACTTACATCTAAGACATGCCAAAAGAAAGAAAGGATAGGCTTTACATACCTTGTCCGCTTCCTAAGCTAATCCGAACTTAAGTCTCGGGCTTCCCAAGATCTACAATAACGTCATTAGACACCAAACATTAGCTATAGGTACTTAGGAATCCAATCCTAAGCTAGCACTTCATTTATAGAAATTTGGGCAGCATTTCCTTTATAAATTCAACAAACCCCGAGAATTCAACTCGGCCAAATCATCAACAACAATACCAACAACCATACTAACAACATCAACAAATAATTCAAAACGTATTCTAACGTTAGTAATTCCTTTCTATATAATTCGACGGCATTTCATTTACATTCAAATCAACCACATACAATCAAGCCAACACCAATGGTCACACGTTCAAGTACTAATCCGAGACCATTCAAACAAGACTCGAGAACACTTCAACCAATCCACACAATATTCAAAACAGCCCAACCAACCTACAACATAACCCGAAACCTCCAAACTCAATAAGAACAACAACAACACATTCCTCTCTTCCAAGTTCATGAACTATACCAACAATCCACACGTTAACAACTTCATTCTCATAAATACAAGAAACTATATTAAAATCACATTAGCTTCTAAAACATCCCACAAACGATTACAACTTCAACTTGAATCATTAAATCTTCATTTTTACCATAGAATCCACAACAACAACAACCAAAATATCAATTAAACTCAATTCACCATATTTTATAAAATCAGCCCCTACACGGCTCAACATCAACATACATGGTTCCATGAATTTTATTCATTTCTACACACTACAACACGTTCAAACCATCCATAACACATGTAAAAGAAGATTAAACCTTACCTTTTCCACTTAACTTCTCAACTTGGCTAGGGTTGTAAATTGCAAAAATGAATGGTTTGATTGCTCCAACAACTACTCCACATTAATAAGGACCTTCCAATTGGTTGAAAAGCTAGAAGAAAATTATTTTTTGATCAATTCTCACAACCCTCAATTTCGGCTAGCCATGGCCGAAAGTTTCTCCAAGTTTCTTGAGTTTGAAATGATGAATAATTGCCTTGCTTGGTCATCAATTATCTATATATATAATCCATACAAGGTGGACACATGCCCCCACTCATGGCTTGAGTCAATCAAATTTGGCCAAGCCATGGGGTGGGGCCCACACCCCACACGGCCACTTGTGGCCTTTTTTTCATGAAATCCTTAACTTCCTTAATTAACCTCTGACCCCCAATCTTCCTCAATATTCCATACCGATAAAATTATAAGCAACTTGTGCAATAAAACAAAATTGGAGGTTAAGAGTCTCTACCTCGTATTCCAAAATAGTCTTGTCCTTAACTTATCACGACTAGCTCGGAATACCCCAACGTACAAAAATTGTTGTGCTCTCACCTTATGTTACTTGTTCTTTCGAGGTGAGACGTAGTGATGATGATTCCTCCATATGGTAATCGAAGGTCACCGACCTTTCGTCACTCTGATAAAGTAGTAGCTTTTAATTAGGCTTTCATGCATGCTTATTTTATATATGATTATACCGGGCCTAGTTCGCCGGGCAGACACCACTACGCTGGGCGTAAGTGGGTGGCTTATGGATAATGATAGTCTAGTTACATCGGGCCTAATTGGCCGGGCAGTCACCACTAGTGGGCGGCGTGAGATGACTATCCCGGACGCCGAATACCCGGACGCGGGCTAGTAATGATATATGACTCAGATAACTTACATATATATATATGTTATGATGTGGTTTCAAAAGTAAAAGTTAGCGTGCATGGTATCCTCCTTAATGGGCAATCATATGTACAGGTTATCTCTTCATCTCATGTTCCTTATGTCTTTATTACGTCATTATTCATGCCTTACATACTCAGTACATTATTCGTACTAACGTCCTTTCTTTTGTGGACGCTGCGTTCATGCCCGCAGGTAGACAGGGAGACGGTCCAGATCCCTAGGAGCATTATCAGATGATACATTGGAGCACTCCACTTCTCCGAAGTTGCCGTTTATTAGTATATTCTTTTGTGCACATATTTGGGGCATGGCGGGGTCCTGTCCCGACCTTATTATTTTAGTACTCCAGTTAAAGGCTCGTAGATACATATGTGGGGTAGTAGATGTCTTATGATCACCTCAGTGTACTTTTTGTATACTATTTTGTAGCCTTGTGGGCTTATATGTATGTATATATACATGTTTTGGGAGATTCGGAAATTGGGTTATGACAAGTCCTATGTTGAAAATGATAGTTGTCCAGGTTGGGTATGGTAGATAGCATTGTGAGTGGTGCTCGGTGACTCCGGGTACCCGTCATGGCCTACTAGTTGGGTCGTGACACGTAGACAGTCATGTATAGTAGATGTCTTTTGCCTTGTCGGCTTATACGTTTGGTATATTTTTTTGTTAGCCTCGTCGGCTTTTGTGTTTGAATATGGGCGTAGTTATCGATGTTGATATAGAAGTTCCATTGCCTAAGGAGATTTGTATTATTGATGTATAGAAATCATGAGTAGGCCATGTGGCTCACCTAGATGTGAATATGAATGTACGATGAGAGGTACCGGGTGGGTTAGCACCGGGTGCCCATCATGGCCCTCCGGTTGGGCCATGACACTATACCATCTAGGAGTAGAGTCTTTGGAACTCGCTCGCTTAATTTGTTCATTCATATGATAAGGATAATGCCAAAAGAATAAAAAGGGGCTGCCTTAACATACCTCGTTGTCTCCTTACTACTCCTCGACTATCCTCCTGGGTTGCAAATCTACATTCAAGATAATTCACACTAAGTTTAAGTCGTTGAAATGCTTATAAGATCAAACTAGACTATTAGGTGAGCTAAGAAAATTTGGGCAACATCTCCCCTATATCACCTACTTCCACCAAACTCCAAAACAACAATAACAACATCAACAATACCATAGCCAAGAGATTTATATTCAAATTGGACTCAAATCAATCCAAACTTCTTTTCATAATCAATCCATAATAACAACTTCAACACAATCCCTTATACGCTTATGTACAACACTTGCTCATCATCATTATTATCCCTTATAGCAAGATTATACTCATAACATACTAATAATTATAGCTCAAGTTAATTTACAACTCAAAATATCATCAAATTCATATTTGAACTTTTCCTCCAATTTCCTCTCCTCAAATCTTAACATAATTACCAAATAAACTCATAAGCATGGAACTAAGATGAAATCTTACCTCAAAATTCAAGAACACTTCAATTCCAAGGTTACTTCACCTTAAGAAATTACTACCCCAAGCATATGCAAGAAGAGGAAACAAGTGTAGACCTCACTTGGAAACCCTAACCACTTTAATCTTCACTTTGATCTTTGGTTTAGGCTTGGAAATATGTTGGAATATGTTTGGAGAGGTTTCTAGGGCTTTCTAGGACTTGGGGTTATGTTAAAATGAAATAAAATGAAGAGGGGATCATAATTATAACATTTTGGAAACTCACTGCCTCAAATTTTACTGACACCAATTATTGACCGTAATTCAAATTACGGTCAAATTACTGGCCGTAATTTAATTTGAAATCATAATTTTTTATAGAGGCCATAACTTTCTCTGTATTTCACAGGTTTATGACCTGTCAGTTGCACTGCGAAGAATACTCTCTGAATTTCACATAGGTTATGGATTCCATAACTCCTTATATTCTAGGAGATATGCCTCTCTAAAGTTGGACCAAAAATTCTGTCCAAAATTCTGCCAAGTTTTCCAAATTTCGATAAACTCAATTTCTTCAATTCGCTTGATCTCAGAACCTTTAAATACTTGTCTAACACTTATTAAAAGTCTTCCTTAACCTTATAGAGGTATCATAGCCTCTCTAGACTAACATTATTTGCTTACGACGACGAGGAAATTTACAAGGTGTAACAAATACTACATTAATATTGTCTGAAAGAAGGAAAAATATAAAGTAAAGATAGGAAGAAGTTTGGTGCTGCGGAAACATCATCAGCTCACCCTGGACTCCAATTTATGCTCCAACGGATGTACAAACATTGATCTCCACTCATACCCAGATCTGAACCTGCACATAAAAGGTGTAGCAATTGTTTAGTGAGTACGGGAAGCACGTGTATCCAGCAGCACCGCTGACTGACCCTAAACTATAGCGATTATGAGGGTTGGTAGTTCTGATACTCCTATTCTTGCTTCGTTAGTTTCAAAGTTCACAGTTTATAAACATTCAAGTAGATAAAGAGAGGAATTCTCAACTCAACCAATCCATAAAGTCTATCCCTTATAAGTATAGACATAAAGATTCAACCTTGTCGACAATCCGGACAAGTATGGTATGGAAACAAGTTAAACAAGTAAATATAGTATGAACTTCAAGTGGATAGTATGCAACGCAATGGTCATATGCACCGGTATACACACGCTTCTACAGTAGGTTTCACATGAACCATGGGGCACTCATGAGGTCGATAAACCCACTTAGAATACCAGATCTCCCAGATCACATCGGGTACCAGCCGATAGGCTATAATCTCATCACGCCGTAGATGTACCACATCCAATATCCAACCTCTAAGGCCTCTTTCTCGTATCTCATGAATCAGATGCCAATAATAGCATGAATGAATGTAATGGATATGCGTACACCATGCAAATGCATAATATCAAGAATATATTTATCCTCTTTCATAATATAGGTGAGACGTGGGCTGATGATTGCAAGTCAAGACAATATTCACATGTAGTAATCAAACAAGGCCATCATAGCCCAAATAAGCAACAACCATACCAACCTAGTGGATTTATCCGCCACCTTCAAGGCCCGAAGGCTAAACACATAATCTCTGTCACAATGCACCATGCTTTCATATTTTAGTCACCCATACAAGTACACCGGTATCCGCATAAGTGCTCGTCATCTCACAAGTACGGGACCCTTAATTCCCCATTACACCCCTTAATTACATTAACCAATACATAACACTACCTAAAGGTCTAGTAAGTCTCAACTTGCCTGAATCCAAAGTCGAAGAGTCACCTCACGACCTTACCCTTCCTTTGAGCTTTCGAACGAGCCTAATCTATTCAAATACGGTATCTACATAAGAATACAAATCTATTGATATCGATATTGCCATATAAGGAATTTGGGTCTAAAAAGTCAACCTAAAACCCCATCTCGAGCCTCGAAGGTCAAAACTGTAATTTCGACTTAAATTCATCTTACCCATAGTATAAATAGTCAATATCCTAATAATCGTAAAGTTCTAACCACAATTGAACCTTCAATTTCATTTATTTCTTCTAAACTCATTTCCATGAAAAAACTCTCAATCTACTACTTGAAATCATGAAAGGAATTGGTAAGTAACGGATGTAATTATGAATAAACACTTAGATGATGGTTAGGATCCCAATGAAGAATCTTGAATGTAGTACTTAAAATCACTCAAATTCGAGTTCTCTAGCTCCTAAAATGTGTTTAGGAGGATGAAGTTTGAAATGAGGATTTAAGTTTATGTCCAGGCCTATTGCTCTTTGCAAACGCGGCCCACCCCCGCAAATGCGACCCTCAACCCTGTCCACTTCACCACGATAGTGACAGAGCCATCGCAAGCGCGATAAGTTAGCCTAACCCATCCTAGATCCTTTCCCTTCTACGTGAATGCAAGCCCCAACTTGCGATTGCGTTCCTCCTAGTCCCCACAACCTCGCGAATGAGAGCCTTCTATGCAAACGCATAGAAGGAAACCAGAAACAGCTGAAGCCAGAAAAATTTGGTTTCTCCAATTTTTGATCTAATACCCAAAATTCATTCAGAACCCCCCCCCCCCTCTAAACCAAATATGTTGTTCAGTCATAAATCACGCTACGAACTCGCTCGGGCACTTAGAATTCCCAAAAGAGGTCATCTTGATTCGGTGTTGACCAAGGTCAACTCCAAACCATCAAATTTTGATATTTCCGACCAACGACCCAAATCACACCCCAACACCTCGGGATTCAAACCAATGGTCCGACAAAGTAAAAAAATCACCTTCCGGGACTAATAGAATCGATGAAACTTTGAAAATGACACATTTGTCCCCCGATGTTAACGTTGGTCAAACATCTTCTTTTCTTTAACTTAGAAATCTACAATTTCACTAAAACCAATTGCCTCAGGAACCGCGCCACCATCCCTCCAAGTCGTAAATACTAAAATGAAACTGCAGAAAGAGTATTTTATGGAAAATATCGTAAAAAGCTCCAAACGACTAAGCGGGTTATTACATCAGAAACCACTTAAATAAGCATTCATCCTCGAACGGTGAAATATAGAAGTATATCTAGACTCTAAAAAAGATAGGGATATCTTCACTGCATTTTCGACTTGGTCTCGCACGTAGCCTCTTCGACTGGGCGATGCCTTGGCTGCACTTCTACTGAAGCTATCCCCTTTGATCTTAACTTTCGAACTTGTCTGTCCAAAATAGCTATTGGCTCCTCCTCAATAGTCAAATTCTGATCAAGCAAAACCAAATCCCACTGAATCACATGAGAATGGTACTTCTTTAGCATCGAAACATGAAACTAGTTGAACACCTGACAAACCCGGAGGTAAAGCCAACTCACAAGCTACCTCCCTAATACGCTTAACAATCTCGAACGGGCCAATAAACCTCGGAATCAACATTCCTTTCTTCCCAAATGTCATCACACCCTTCATGGGTGAAACTTTCAATAGAACTCGCTCCTCAACCATGAACTCTAATTCTCAAACCTTCCTATCCGCATAACTCTTTTGCGTACTCTGAGCCGTGAGAAGTCTTTCCTGAATCAACTTAACCTTATCTAAGGAATCTCTAAACAAATCTGTACCCCAAGGCGTAACCTCGAAGGAATTAAGCCAATGAACCAGAGAACGACACCTCTTATCATACAATGCCTCAAACGGTGCCATCTCAATACTCGAATGGTAACTATTATTGTAAGCAAACTCCGCCAAGGGTAGAAACTGGTCCCAGTGACCACCAAAATCAATCACACAAGCTTGCAACATATCCTTAAGGACCTGAATAGTCCGCTCGAACTGGCCACCTGTCTGAGGGTAAAAATTGAGTGCCTCGATCCGTAATGATAGAAATGGGCACTTCATGCAACCGAAGTATCGCTCAAATGTAAATCTCAGCCAACTTCAATGAATTGTAATAGTCTAAACTGGAATAATATGTGCAGATTTGGTCAACCTATCCATAATGACCCAAATCGCATCAAATTTACCCAAAGTCCATAGCAGTCTGTTCCCACTTCCACTTAGGTATGCACATCCTCTGAATCATACCACCAGGCTTCTGGTGCTCATACTTCATTTGTTGGCAATTCAAACATCGAGACACGAACTCCACTATGTCTCTCTTCATTCGACACTTCCAATAATGTTGCTTCAAGTCACGATACATCTTTGTAGCACCTGGATTAATGGAATACTTCGAACTATGAGCCTCCTCCATGATCGATCAAGTCAACTCTCCTATTCTAGGAACACAAATTTGACCCTTGATCCTCAAAACACTATTATCATCAAGAATTGCTTCCTTAGCTTCACTTTGTAACACCTTGTCACAAATCATACATAATTTTGTATCATCAAACTTGAGCTCGAATCTGTTCCATTAAGGAAGACGATGCCTCCATACAAGTTAGAACTCTACCAGGTCAGGTCTCACAAAATGATTAGTCTAAGACTGAACATCCATAGCTAACAGACTATTATATCCCGTATTTTGTACATTGGGACAATCCGAGCTAACAATGATAAGTTAAGGACAAGACTATTCCGGGATACGAGGTAGAGACTTTTGACCTCCGATTTTGTTTTAAGGCATAAGTTGCTTATGATTTCATTGGTGTGGAATATTAAGGAAGATTAGGGGTTAAAAGTGAATTATGGAAAGTTATTAATTCATGAAACAAAGGCCAATGTGGTCGTGTGAATTAGTGTGGGTTCCCACCCATGGCTTGGCTAATTTTAATTGATCCAAGCCATGTGTGGGGCATGGTACACATGGATGAATTATATATGTACATAATAGATGACCAAGCAAGACAATTAGTCATCTTTATACACTTAGAAGTTTGGAGAAACATGGAGAAAAAGGGAGATGTCATATTCGGCCATGGCTGGCCGAAGTTGATGCCCTTGGAGTTGATCAAAAAAAAATATTTTCTTCAAGCATTTCAACTGCTTAGAAGGTGTATAACAACATGGAGTAGTTGTTGGAGCAAGCAAAGCATTCATTTTTGCAAGGTACAAACTCTAGCCGAGGGAGGAGTTAAGTGGAAAAGGTAAGATTCAATCCTCCTTTACATGTGTTATGGATGGTTTGTGCGTGTTGTAGTATGTAGAAATGGATAAAATTCATAAAGTCATGTGTGTTGGTGTTGTAGCTGAATAGGGGCTGCTTTGGTATAGAAGGAATGAACTAAATTCATTTAGTATTTTTGGTTGTTGTTGTTGTAGATTCTATGATGAAAATGAAGGTTTGATGGTTCAAATTGAAGTTGTAATCGTTGTGGGCTATTTTGGAAGCTAACGTGATTTTGATATACTTTCTTGTTTTTATGAGAATGATGTTGTTAACGTGTGGATTGTTGGTTTAGTTTATGAATTTGGAAGAGAGGAATTTGTTGTTGTTGTTTTCTTGAACTTGGAAGGTTTCGGGTTGCATTGTATATTGGATGGGCTGTTTTGAATATTGTGCGGATTGTTTGAAGTGTTCTTGAATCTTTTTTGAATGGTTTCAGATTAGTACTTGAACGCGTGAGCATTGATGTTGGCTTGATTAGATGTGGTTGATTTGAATGTAAATGGAATGTTGTCGAATTGTGTAGAAAAGAGTTACTAATGTTAGAATGCGTTCTGAATTAATTGTTGATGTTGTTAATATGGTTGTTGGTATTGTTATTGATGATTTGGCCGAGTTGGATTCTCGGGGTTTGTTAAATTTATAGAAATCTTTGCCCAAATTTCTGTAAATGAAGTGATAGCTTGGGATTGAATTCCTAAGTATCTATGACTAATGTTTAGTATCTAACGACGTTGTTGTAGATCTTGAGAAGCCGAGACTTAAGTTCGGATTAGCTTAGGAAGCGGACAAGGTATGTGAAGCTTACCCTTTCTTTCTTTTGGCATGTCTTAGTTGTAAGTAAGCTATGATACGAGCCTCGGGGTAACTCTATTCTTACGATCCGAGCATGTCTATGATTCTTATTCACTTCTTGATGTTGGCATTCTTAATATAGTCGAACTATGGGCCTTATGTCTTTTGTATGATTGGATTTTAAAGGTTGCATAAAGAGTTTTGTTCCTAAAGGGTTTTATGTTGAATAATGTCTCTAACTTGAGAGGCTCGAATCGCTTCGATACGTTCGTAGAAGATTCTATAACGAGTAATGGCTCTAACTTTCATAGGCGGGCTCGGATTGGTTTGATACTTGTCCGTGGTCCCCGAGACTTTCCTTTGTATAGTTTTAACGACTTTTGAAAGAACTTAATATGGCTATCACCCCGACCCCCGAGTGTTGGTTAGTCTACTCATCTATTGAGTCTGTAATGATGATTTTTATGCATGTGGTTGCTCACGACTCTGCTCGTGCATACTGTTGTTACATCGTTCGCCGAGTCCCGGGCCGGTTATGTCATCGTGCTCACTATGCTATATTCCGGAGTATGATATGTTATGGTTCACCGAGTCCCTTGCTAGAGGGTCGGGTACCGTATATATTATGGCGTTATGATGTGTTATGGCGTTATGATGTGTTATGGTTCACCGAGTCCCTCGCTAGAGGGCCGGGTACCGTATATATTATGGCGTTATGATGTGTTATGGCGTTATGATGTGTTATGGCGTTATGATGTGTTATGGAGATATCTTTGGGTTACGGAGATATGAAATCTTTCACGGAGTATGATGTGTTATGACGCCAATGACGGGTGGGCGACCATATTCCCTAAGCCCCATGCATGATTTGTGTTTTGGCGTTATGATGTGTTATGGAGTCTGTACTTTTTGTTCCGATTATGATCCTGTTTACTGTACTTCATGCTTTGCATACTCGCACATATATTTCATCGACCCCCGCTTTCTTCGGGGTCGCGTTTCATGCCGCAGTATAGATACTCGTTTTGGTGATCCGCCAGCTTAGGATTTCCATTCAGGTATCTTGGAGCGATCCCTTGTTCCGGAGCCTATATTTTGGTACAGACACTTCCGTTGTATATATGTATATATGTCTATTCAGGGGTACGGCGGGGCCCTGTCCTGTCATATGATTCTGTTGTTACTCTTAGAGGTCTATAGACATATGTGTGGGTTGTGGGTAGTTGCTGTTCAGTTGTGTCTGTGGTGATCTGTGATTTGGACGTCCCCCTGTGTTATGACAGCCTTGCTGGCTTATGTACGATATCATCTGCTGAAAGTTGTGACTGCGATCTGTATTTATATATATATGTGACAGCTTTGGGGCGATGTTTCACTTTTCTGTATGTATAAGATCTGGTTATGCTAGCTATGGTCTGACGTCTGACCTTTGTATATATATAAGCTGTTTGTACACTGATTATGGTTAATAGGTGCGTATGAGTGCCCAGCTCGGGCACTAGTCACGGCCTACGGGGTTGGGTCGTGACAGAAGTGGTATCAGAGCAGTTCGTCCCAGGGATTGTCTACAGATCGTGTCCGGCAGAGTCCTATTTATGGTGTGAAGCCGGCCACACTTATAAACGAGAGGTCAAGGGGCATTTAGGAATCGGTGACCCTTCTTCCGTCTTAGATCGTGCGATAGAGCCAAGTCATAGGAAATGAGATTCCTCGTACTAACTTTTGATTTCAGCAGAAGGACGACATCGACAGAAGAAAGTGATTGACGGTATTAGAAGTTACAAAGCACGCAGGTAAGCAAAGGCACAAAAGATATATGTCGGGTAAGGTATTGAGGTACGATTGAAATGTAAAGTTAAAAATTTGAAGGGAAAAGTGGACAGGAAAGGGTAACGGTGCGAAGTTCGAGTTGGACATACGAGGTAAGTCCATCATTTTCATATTGTCGTTGATATTGGGAGCCTCGTGTGTGATATGATATATATATATATATATATATATATATATATATATATATATATATATATATATATATATATATATATATATATATATATGGCCCCCGTGAGGCATTGTTGGTATTTCTGCGTACGTGTGTTTTGAGATAGTAAGAAATATAGAGGAAACTCGGCCAAAATTTTCCAGGAAATAAAAAGAGAATGAGATATGGTTTTGTGATATGCCTTGAAAGGTCGTGTCAATAGTAAGGACAGGATTTGACTAAGTTGCAAGTACGGCTGACCTTGAGAAACAAGTTAACTGCTGAATTGAGGGTAATAGTAATTAGGAGGTTGATATCGATATGGTAAAAAGAATTTGGAAAGGGATTGTGATATGAAGAGATAATTTAGAAGAGGTTGGCAAATCTTGATAGAGTGTTATATCAAGGTACCAACTGAATCGATAAGTAGGGATAAATTATGACGAGTTTATAGTTAGAAGAAATAATAGTATGATTGAGACAAGAGTGCAGAGGAAAAAGAATTGCGACGGATATAAATGTATCGATAAGACAGCTTGTGAGATATTAAGGATAAGATTGACCAGAAAGGGTAAAAGGTTAAGAAGTAAGATTGATTACGAACAGGATATTATGTGAATATAATAAGGATTGTTATGAAAATGAGCAAAGCCTAGCGAGGAAGTGACTAAAGGATATGACGTGATCTTTGTGACTAAAGTATAAAAGTGAGCTGTTGATCAACAAAGGGGGGATTTATGAAGTTCTTCTATAGGGAAAGTTCAGAATAGAGATTATGAGATGACGGAAATGATAGCGAGTACAATAGGAGAAGGGGTTAATTGGAAGAAGGAGATGAAAAAGAAAAGCGGGCGAGATAGCGGTGCGGTAATAGATGATAACATGTGTGGCCGAGAACACGAGTAAAACCGATGACGGAGGCCGTGAAAGACCAAACTATAGAAAGATGAGCAACGAGGTAGAATGAGTGCTAGGAAATGATTGGTATGATAAGAACACATAGGGATGAACAGAATATGATTTGAAAATGAGAAGGGATTATGTAGGAGTAGTATTTTTCAAAGGACATAGAGGTATTATAAAATTCCTCATGCGCAGAAAAGAAGGATGGACATAGACTGGAGAAATATGGTAAGGGGATACTAAAGGAAGCACCCAAGATAGACGTAATTAAATGATTACGAATACGGAACGAAAAGGGAATACATAGTTAGGAATTTAAAGGTGTAGTACGACGACGTGGTGATAAGATAAGACCATTATTGAGACGAACTTGGTATGTTTTTGAGTAAGTTAGAAGCCTGTGTTGGGTACACAGTAAGGGTAAAAAGGCATAAAGCATGAAGGGGTACTGCGTGTACATGACTTCACCTCGAAAATAATGGAATCTTTAAGCGACAAAGACAGTAGGCTTAAGGAACAGATGATTCAATCCTCCTTTACATGTGTTATTTTCTTCAAGCATTTCAACTTCTTAGAAGGTGTATAACAACATGGAGTAGTTGTTGGAGCAAGCAAAGCATTCATTTTTGCAAGGCACAAACTCTAGCCGAGGGAGGAGTTAAGTGGAAAAGGTAAGATTCAATCCTGTTTACTGTACTTCATGCTTTGCATACTCAGTACATATTTCATACTGACCCCCTTTCTTCGGGGGCTGCGTTTCATGCCCGCAGGTATAGATACTCGTTTTGGTGATCCGCCAGCTTAGGATTTCCATTCAGCTATCTTGGAGCGATCCCTTGTTCCGGAGCCTATATTTTGGTACAGACACTTCCGTTGTATATATGTATATATGTCTATTCAGGGGTACGGCGGGGCCACCGTCTGTCATATGATTTGTTACTCTTAGAGGGTCTATAGACATATGTGTGGGTTGTGGGTAGTTCTTTGTTCGTTGTGTACGTGGTGATACGTGATTTGGACGTCCCCTGTGTGTTATAATGACCTTGTTGCTTATGTACGATATCATCGCTGAAAGTTGTTGCGATACGTATTTATATATATATATGTACGGCTTTGGGGCGATGTTTCACTTTTACGTATGTATAAGATACGGTTATGGCTATGGTCGACGTACGACCTTTGTATATATATAATTTGTTTGTACTGTTGATTATGGTTAATAAGTGCGTATGAGTGCCCGGCTCGGGCACTAGTCACGGCTCTACGGGGTTGGGTCGTGACGAAGTGGTATCGAGCGCGATTCGTCCCGGATTGTCTACGGATCGTGTCCGGCGAGTCTATTTATGGTGTGAAGCCGGCCACACTTATAAACGGGGAGGCCGGGGCATTTAGGAATCGGTGACCGCCTTTTGTCTTAGATCGTGCGATAGAGCCAAGTCATAGGAAATGAGATTCCTCGTACTAACTTTTGATTTCAGCAGAAGGACGACATCGACAGAAGAAAGTGATTGACGGTATTGGAAGTTACAAAGCACGCAGGTAAGCAAAGGCACAAAAGATATATGTCGGGTAAGGTATTGAGGTACGATTGAAATGTAAAGTTAAAAATTTGAAGGGAAAAGTGGACAGGAAAGGGTAACAGGTGCAGTTCGAGTTGGACATACGAGGTAAGTCCATCATTTTCATATTGTCGTTGATATTGGGAGCCCTGTGTGCCGTGATATGATATATATATATATATATATATATATATATATATATATATATATATATATATATATATATATATATATATATATATATATATATATATGTTGGCCCTGGGCGGCATTGTTGGTATTTGCTGCATGCAGGTTTTGAGATAGTAAGAAATATAGAGGAAACTCTGCCAAAATTTGCCAAGAAATAAAAAGAGAATGAGATATGGGTTTGTGATATGCCTTGAAAGGTCGTGTCAATAGTAAGGACAGGATTTGACTACGTTGCAAGTACGGCTGACCTTGAGAAATAAGTTAACTGCCGAATTGATGGTAATAGTAATTAGGAGGTCGATATCGATATGGTAAAAAGAATTTGGAAAAGGGATTGTGATATGAAGAGATAATTTAGAAGAGGTTGGCAAATCTTGATAGAGTGTTATATCAAGGTACCAACTGAATCGATAAGTAGGGATAAATTATGACGAGTTTATAGTTAGAAGAAATAATAGTACGATTGAGACAAGAGTGCAGAGGAAAAAGAATTGCGACGGATATGAATGTATCGATAAGACAGCTTGTGAGATATTAAGGATAAGATTGACCAGAAAGGGTAAAAGGTTAGAAGTAAGATTGATTACGAACGAGGATATTATGTGAATATAATAAGGATTGTTATGAAAATGAGCAAAGCCTAGCGAGGAAGTGACTAAAGGATATGACGTGATCTTTGTGACTAAAGTATAAAAGTGAAGTTTGTTGATCAACAAAGGGGGATTTATGAAGTTCTTCTATAGGGAAAGTTCAGAATAGAGATTATGAGATGACGGAAATGATAGCGAGTACAATAGGAGAAGGGGTTAATTGGAAGAAGGAGATGAAAAGAAAAGCGGGCGAGATAGCAGTGCAGTAATAGATGATAACATGTGTAGCCGAGAACACGAGTAAAACCAGTGACGGAACTGTGAAAGACCAAACTATAGAAAGATGAGCAACGAGGTAGAATGAGTCTTTAGGAAATGATTGGTATGATAAGAACAAATAGGGATGAGCAGAATATGATTTGAAAATGAGAAAGGGATTATGTAGGAGTAGTATTTTCTGAAGGACATAGAGGTATTATAAAATTCCTCGTGCGCAGAAAAGAAGGATGGACATAGACTGGAGAAATATGGTAAGGGGATACTAAAGGAAGCACCCAAGATAGACGTAATTAAATGATTACGAATACGGAACGAAAAGGGAATACATAGTTAGGAATTTAAAGGTGTAGTACGACGACGTGGTGATAAGATAAGACCATTATTGAGACGAACTTAGTATGTTTTTGAGTAAGTTAGAAGCCTGTGTTGGGTACACAGTAAGGGTAAAAAGGCATAAAGCATGAAGGGGTACTGCGTGTACATGACTTCACCTCGAAAATAATGGAATCTTTAAGCGACAAAGACAATAGGCTTAAGGAACAGATGGTGCAATATAATTTCTTCAAAAGGAATAGATGATATAGGTTGAGGTAAAGATACTACTTCAAGAGAACTTTGGACACTTATCGTTGGAATATAAGTGCCACCCAACTGAGAATTTGGAATGCCTACAAGTATTAGATAATTATTGATTGGGGTAAGAGACCCTTTCTAATTCGGAGGGAGATGTGTTATGAGAATGTTTTAAAATCTGTTAAGACTTCAATTTACTCCAGATTAGGTGATGAAGGTCATGCGGTGAGGTGGACGCTATCATACTAGCATTAGAGCATCGTATTTCATCAGAGTTCCAAGGTTAAGCGTCTTTGAAGTGAGAGCAATTTTAGGATGGGTGACCCCCTGGGAAGTGTACTAAAAGTCCTATAGAGTCGGACACAGGAGAGAAAAATGGGAAGCTAGGGTAGCATAAGAGAAATCAGAATATACGAGTGGGCGAAACCAAGAGGTCACATGGGACGAGCGGGTGCGAAATAGGTGAAAAGAAAGAAGGTGCATTACAGCTTTAGAAGCAGGGTAAGTTGAATAGCGTTTGGAAATATTTTGTAAACAAGATGGTAGTAATTATGTATACGTATGTATATGATATCCCATACATGGCTATATTAGCGGGTATGTGTATCCCGACAGATCCGACGTTGTGGCTATTGGCGGGCATTGGTGGACGAGGGTAACGAAGCTCGAGTGGAAAAAATGGCACGGATGTTGTGAGGCAAGCGATCTTTGTTTTCCTTTCCTGGTTGAGCTTGGAAAGTTCTAATAAAATGATATTTGGAAACGAAAGAAAGTGAGTAGATGGAAAGTAAGGTGACCAAAATGTCGGAAAAGGCGAAAGAGTAAGAAATATGAGGGAGTAAAGCCTCCAAGAGAGACGACGGGCAAAGCACGGCACTATTTGGATAAAAATTTGAGGGTAGGCGTGTGAGAGGGATAGAGTGTGGTAGTATGGAACAAAAAAGGAATGTGTGGGGTTGGAGAACAGACTTCGACAAGTGGGACGCAAGGATAATGACCACGACGAGGAATGAGAAGTAAAGGAAAGAATGATTAAGCCGTGCAACGATGCTAAGAGATTTCTAACTCCCGAAAGATAAGTGCCGAAGATGAGGGATATCTAAAAAATTATTGGTGTATTAGGACCTCCTTAATAAAGGGGGGAAGGACATATTGGCCTGGAAAGGGATTATGGCGTTCTCATGCTCCAGAAGGGGAAATTTATTAGCTTGGAGCCAGAGTTCGAAATGATCGCTAATACAAGGAAATCGAAGACACGTATACTTGTGTCATGAGAGAATCGTAAGGGAGTAAGAATTTTCGTAGCCCTATGCTTTGGGGTTGTATTGCAAGATTTGAGGGATAAAGATGAAAGAAACAGTTGTGGCAGAAAGCTAAAGGAATAGTTATGGCAAGAGCCCAAGGATTTGGTTTGAACTCGAATTATGAGTTGCCATAAGTGTAGCTGTACTTTGAAGGATAGCGAAGGGTGCAGAACCATTTCGTATATACATACTTTGGATCGATGGAAGTAGTCCTGGGGAGAAACTAGGAGGAATAGTTTAAGGGACATAATCATTATACTCACTAGCGACAAAGTCATGTTGGGTGAGCACTCGGAATGTAAAGGTAAATGGTGACAAGGATGTAAGGACTAAGGACGCTGACTATTGAACCGCAAGGAGTCAGTACAAGAGTATATTCAAGACCATTTATCCAGTTAAAGGCTATGCAAAATTATATAGAGAGACTTCACAAAGCTCTCACATCTATGATCTCAGACAGAGGAGCTCAGTTTATAGCTACTTTCTGGAGATCACTCCAGAAGAGATGAGGTCACAAGTGAATCTCGATACAGTATGTCGCCCTCAGACTGACGAACAGACCGAGCGTACTATTCAGACGCTAAGGGATATGTTACGAGTACTGCGTTATTGATTTCGAGCCAGGCCAGGATGATCGAAATGCACTACTTATGGAGTTTGCCTATAATAATAGGTACCATTCTAGCATCCAGATAGCCGTATGAGGCTCTGTATAGCAGGAAATGCAGGTCACCAATTGGCGGGTTGATGTTGGTGAAACTAAGTTAATTGGCCCAGATAGGATTCCGTAAGCTATTGATAAGGTGAAACTTATTCAGGAAAAGGTTCTTGCGACCGAGTCGGCCAGTCATATCTCGATAATCGGCGTCGACATAGAGTTCAGTGGCGATTGAGTATTTACGAAAGTGTCACCCTTGAAGGGTGTTGTGAGATTCGGCAGAAGGGGAAGCTCAGTCCGAGGTATATTGGACCTTATCAGATCGTCCGTAAGGTAGGCAAGGTTGCCTATGAAGTAGACCTACCACACAATTGGAGGCGTACGACGATCTTCCACGTATCGAGCTTTGTAAAGGTATAGGCGATCCTCGGTATTTCCCATAGATGATATCCAGTTAACAGAGGAGTTATCCTACGAGGAGCAGCCCATAGCCATACTGGATCGTCAGGTGAGAAGGTTGCGTACTAAAGACATAGCCTCCGTTAAGGTGTTGTGGCGGAACAATAACAAGGAAGAGATGAAGAATACGTATCCCTACTTATTTCTTATGCCTACGAGTAATTCAAATTCCTAGGTTGGTTATGTTGATTGATGGATGAACTGTATGTGATATCTATAAAAGAGACTCCTCCGAAATGCCTATAAGACCCTGTAGAACTAGTTTAACATTCGAGGACGAATGTTCTAAAGGGAGGGAGGATGTTATATCCCGTATTTTGTACATTGGGACAATCCGAGCTAACAATGATAAGTTAAGGACAAGACTATTCCGGGATACGAGGTAGAGACTTTTGACCTCCAATTTTGTTTTAAGGCATAAGTTGCTTATGATTTCATTGGTGTGGAATATTAAGGAAGATTAGGGGTTAAAAGTGAATTATGGAAAGTTATTAATTCATGAAACAAAGGCCAATGTGGCTGTGTGAATTAGTGTGGGTTCCCACCCATGGCTTGGCTAATTTTAATTGATCCAAGCCATGTGTGGGGCATGGTACACATGGATGAATTATATATGTACATAATAGATGACCAAGCAAGACAATTAGTCATCTTTATACACTTAGAAGTTTGGAGAAACATGGAGAAAAAGGGAGAGTCATATTCGGCCATGGCTGGCCGAAGTTGATGCCCTTGGAGTTGATCAAAAAAAAATATTTTCTTCAAGCATTTCAACTCCTTAGAAGGTGTATAACAACATGGAGTAGTTGTTGGAGCAAGCAAAGCATTCATTTTTGCAAGGCACAAACTCTAGCCGAGGGAGGAGTTAAGTGGAAAAGGTAAGATTCAATCCTCCTTTACATGTGTTATGGATGGTTTGTGCGTGTTGTAGTATGTAGAAATGGATAAAATTCATAAAGTCATATGTGTTGGTGTTGTAGCTTAATAGGGTCTGCTTTGGTATAGAAGGAATGAACTAAATTCATTTAGTATTTTTGGTTGTTGTTGTTGTTGTAGATTCTATGATGAAAATGAAGGTTTGATGGTTCAAATTGAAGTTGTAATCGTTGTGGGCTATTTTGGAAGCTAACGTGATTTTGATATACTTTCTTGTTTTTATGAGAATGATGTTGTTAACGTGTGGATTGTTGGTTTAGTTTATGAATTTGGAAGAGAGGAATTTGTTGTTGTTGTTTTCTTGAACTTGGAAGGTTTTGGGTTGCATTGTATATTGGATGGGCTGTTTTGAATATTGTGCGGATTGTTTGAAGTGTTCTTGAATCTTGTTTGAATGGTTTCAGATTAGTACTTGAACGCGTGAGCATTGATGTTGGCTTGATTAGATGTGGTTGATTTGAATGTAAATGGAATGTTGTCGAATTGTGTAGAAAAGAGTTACTAACGTTAGAATGCGTTCTGAATTAATTGTTGATGTTGTTAATATGGTTGTTGGTATTGTTGTTGATGATTTGGCCGAGTTGGATTCTCGGGGTTTGTTAAATTTATAGGGGAAATGCTGCCCAAATTTCTGTAAATGAAGTGATAGCTTGGGATTGAATTCCTAAGTATCTATGACTAATGTTTAGTATCTAACGACGTTGTTGTAGATCTTGAGAAGCCGAGACTTAAGTTCGGATTAGCTTAGGAAGCGGACAAGGTATGTGAAGCTTACCCTTTCTTTCTTTTGGCATGTCTTAGTTGTAAGTAAGCTATGATACGAGCCTCGGGGTAACTCTATTCTTACGATCCGAGCATGTCTACGATTCTTATTCACTTCTTGATGTTGGCATTCTTAATATAGTTGAACTATGGGCCTTATGCCTTTTGTATGATTGGATTTTAAAGGTTGCATAAAGAGTTTTGTTCTGTTATATCCCGTATTTTGTACATTGGGACAGTCCGAGTTAACCATGATACGTTGGGGACAAGACTATTCCGGGATGCGAAGTCGAGACTTTTAACCACGATTTTGTTTTAAGACATAAGTTGCTTATGATTTTGTTGGCATGGAATATTAAGGAAAAGTTGGGGTTGAAAATGAATTAAAGAAAGTTGACAATTCATGAAAATAAAGAGGCCAAGTGGCCGACCATATGGGTGTGGGCCATGGTCCACGTGGAAGCATATTATATGTAATAAAAGATGACTAAGTAGATCATATTCATCATCTTCAACACTTAGAAGAATTGAGAACCTTGGAGAAACAAAAGATGAAGGCCGTTCGGCCATAGCTTGCAAAAATTGAAGCCCAAAAATCCTCTTCAAAGAAATAGTTTCTTCTAGCAAATCAACCAATTGGAAGGTCTTCTTTAACGTGAGATAGTTGTTGGAGTCAACAAATCATTCGTTTGTCGTTTGCAAACCCTAGCCAAGTTGTGAAGTTAAGAAGAAAAGGTAAGGTTTAATCTTGTTTTTATGTGTTATGGATGGTTTGTGTATGTTGTAGTATGTAGAAATGGATGAAACTCATGAAATATTGCATGTTGGAGTTGAGCCGTGTGTATGGCTTATATCCGTGTAGGTGTGTGTTGTGTACGAGTGATGAATTAATTCTATTTAGCATGTTTGGTTGTTGTAGTGTGTTGAAATGGATGAGAATCATGAAAGTTGTGTGTTGGGGTGGTGGCCGAATATGGGTCATCTTGTATAGCAAGGAATGAATTAAATTTCTTTAGTGTTTTGGTTGTTGTTGTTGTGGATTCTATGTTGATAATGAAAGTTTAATGATTCGAGTTGAAATTGTAAGTGTCGCGGGATGATTTGGAAGTAACGTGATTTTAATGTAGATTTCATATTTATGAAAATGACATTGTTAGAGTGTTATATCCCGTATTTTGTACGTTGGAATATTTTTAAGT
>NW_026726061.1:0-46705 GCF_029784015.1 Lycium ferocissimum
GCTAAGGTCGTCCCTTATGATATGTCATACTCTTGAGACTCGTAGTCACGTGTATATGGATAGATATATACACGGCCTTGCCGGCACTATATTTTTGTGTATCATTTTTGCCTCGTTGGCCCATGTACGTTGTTGTGGCATAGACGCCCGTGATATGATATATGATGATTGTTGTCCAATAGGACTATTACGGTGTATAATTAGAATGCATGAAATGATTATGTCTTACCTAGATATTACGTGATTATACGATAAGGGGTACCCGGGTGGGGTAGCACCGGGTGCTCGTCGCGGCCCCTAGTCGGGTCGTGACACAACTTATATCTAAGCTTGCTACATAATTCTTGATTATATTCAGGTTATGTGGCCTCAGCTTATGTTATAGATCATTTAAAGTGAGACATGATAGTGGTGAAGATTATGGTAGTGATGAAAATCCTTATTATCGGAACGAAGCTAGTAAATAAACGAACTCCAAAGACTATATTCCTAGATAGTGTAAGGATATCCGTATCCTTGACCTCTAAAGTCCCAAAGGGGCATCCATAAGTTGTACGTTTTCATAATGATGTCTAATTCCCGAAGGGGACGTTCATAAGGTTTTCTCTTTCCTATGCATTTTACATTTGATTTTGGAGTCTCGAAGGAGACAAATGAAAAGAGGAAGAAGTTCCCATTTTTAAGAAAAGGGGAAGAAGTTCCCGTTTTGCCTTAAAGCTGCTCTGAAGGGAGTCTTTTGATGGTTTTCAAAGATTTTCATGCATTTGCATATTTACTTACATGCAAAACATCATTTCATGGGGAAGGGTAAAAAGTATAAGGCGTTATATACGTAAACCACCTGATCAGCTGGTATACGATGATCATGATGCCCGAAGGGGCCATTATGCTATTATGCCCGAAGGGGCTACGAGCAGGGTGAAGGCATGAATTATATATATATACTCATGCTGCATCAAAAGTTCATATGCCTATACATGTTTATCAGAGTTGGTCACTGGTACAGATTGAGTCCGTTACTCTTTTATCATCCGTCTCGAGATATATTATTTCAGTTCTGCCTTACATACTCGGTACATTATTCGTACTGACGTCCATTTGCCTGGGGGCGCTGCGTTTCATGCCACTTAGGTGTACACAGATGAGTAGAAGACATTGGCTATAGGATGTTCCTAAGCTATCAGCTGGATTGGTGAGCTCCATCTCAGTTCGGAGTGTTGCCGAGTCAGAGCACTTATGTTATGGTATCTCGTGTATGTTAGAGACTTTTGCAGACAGTGTCCTGTGGATAGTTCGTCGTGATGTCGACAGTTGTGTAAAGCGACCGTATAGGTCGATGTGTTTTTATGCTTTAGTTTTTAAAGATTTTATTGTGACTAAAGGTTTTCTTTGAATTAATGATAAGGGAGAAGTCCCTGATTTGACGAAAGAGTTTTATTGAAAAGTTTTTTTTTTACCTGACGGAAGCATCATTTTGTATATTAAAGGTTCACAAAATGTTTTGACTCTTGCATGGAATAGTAGTATGGCACTCAACCGAGTAGGGTCTTGGGTGTCAGTCGCGGCCCTCTGGTTTAGGTCGTGATAGTTTCGCAACACATGCATTCATATTTACCACTGGTCTGCAGCTAGTGCTAGGGCTGGTTGGGCAGTTACCACCGTGCTACGGCCAGTCGGGCAGTTACCACTGATCAGTCGGGCAGTTGCGCTCTACCATCGGGCGATAATCGGATGGGCAGTTACCACCGTGCTACGGTCGGTTGGGCAGTTACCACTGATCAGTTGGGCAGATAGCACCAGGATGATACGTAGGTCAGGATCACAGTATTATACATAGATGTAGTTAAAGATATGAGAGTATAAAGAGACATGCATACTAGATTCTCATTAGTAAGTCAGATGTGCCAAGTTGATTCTTATCCGTCTTTCTTGTAGCATAAGATTATTATGTTACATTTTTGCCTTACATACTCAGTACACTATTCGTACTGACATCCTTTTGCTTGTGGACGCTGCGTTCATGCCCGCAGGTATAGACAGACCAGACGAGGACCTTCCATAATAGGCTGCCTTCAGGTACTAGTCTTGATTGGTGGGCTCAACTTCTTCCTGGAGCATTGTCGATTCTGGGTTTGTATGTATATTTCGTGTATGTTTCAAGTATGTCGAGGGCCCTGTCCCGACTTATGTACTTCAGTCATGTGCATAGAGGCTTTGCAGACAGTTCCTTGTATACAGTTTAGTTATGTCCTGTCAGTAGTTATATCGGCATCGTGGGCCCATTGTACATATATATATATATGCATGATATTATATTCATAGTTAGCCTCCTTGGCCTTATTTTGCCATTCGAGACATAGAAGATGCAAGTTATATCTTAGTTCACTCGGCCCCAGTAAGGTGCCGGGTGCCAATCACGCCTTACTAAGGCTAGGACGTGACATCCATATTTCAGCGTTGGGTTGATCAGAAGTGACAAAGTGCATGTATGGCTTAACAATAGTGGGTTGCTCGATGATATGATCAGTTTGACTTTAGCTTCGTCAGGGCTTTATGATGGTTTGCGTGACACTGGCGAACCTATGGCGGGTCAACGATTCAGCAACGGTAGAGTATTGGATTTTGGTGTGTGAGAACAAGTGTAAGTTCGGTGATAACATCAAATGTGGACAACGTATTGTGATCGCGTGTAATAGAGAAAAGAAGTGACAATAAGGACATGAAGGAAGACTTTGGTGGAACGCACATAGCGAAGTAAGAGTTAGTGGAATATCTTGGGCATGAGTACTTTTCGAGAGATTGGAAAAGAAAAAAAATGGTATCTGGCATGGTCGTCAGGGATAAGGTTGCGACTGGTGCTAAGGTTATTCTTGATGTAAGTTAGTTGATGTTAAAGGACTACTCGGTTATTAAGTAAATGCTACAGGCACATCGTTTGATCGGTACGTTTGATTGGGTTGTAGGCTTTGAGGAGTTAGTAAACGACTGATGGAAATGACTTCAAATATGGGCATATGCGGTAAGTTAATGACTTGAGGAGTTACTGGGTGTTCGCTCAGATGGGAAGAGAAGTATTGATTTTGTTTTGTGGTTTGTCGGGCTTAGATGGATGATTAGATTAGAGAATCGAGTGGATTTGAGCGTTTACTAGTTGATAGTGATAAAAGTGATTTGAAATGAAATACGAGAATTGAAAGGTTACAATGGAACATCTTGCTATCGGGTTCAGGGAAGTAAGGGTCGTAAGACTTGAGGTGAGTTAATATGGGTACTTGAGCCGTCTTGGATTGCAGGAACATTACATTACGATATACAGTAAGGGGTGTGACCGATGAGGTTGATGGGTATCTACGAGGTTAAGGGTAGAAAGGAAATCGTTGAAGCAAGAGTTAGTGAGGTGGGAGTTTGGTTGTAGTGTACAGTGTAGAGTGGGCTTAAAGGTTTATGGATGGGTTATATATTCGGTTATGTCATAGACTAAATAGAGATTAGTGGTGGACTAAGGTTGGGAAACTTGTATTCATTGTGTTATTAGCTAGATCCCTCTACTAGTGGTGTTATTACTTGGCTTATGCGAATGAATAAAAAGGGATAATCATGCAAGTGGTTAGAGGTTTCCAGATTCGATAGTTGAGGTGATTCTTCGAGGACTAGTAACGTTAAGGATCTGAGTAAGGGATTAGTAAACATAGGTACTTGAAATTATAGAATAGACGATGGTGGGTTAACTAAGTTAAGTTCGAGATACATTTCAGTAATTGAGTAAGGCGATTCTGGCAATGACGATTCAGTGGGATACATGACGATATTAGTGAGAATGTTTGTGTGGTACGCTGGATTTAGAGAGTGTTCAAGTTTGAGTTGTAAGCATTAAGGAAACTCTAATATGCAGAGTGTGTGGTATGATCCTATCTCCCGAATTGATTGAGCTAGCTTGCATAACTTATGATTATACGGTATTCGATTGAGTGGATTCGAGGATTGACTACGATATTGATGATTGTGAATTGATTAGAAATTGGGGAATTGGCGAGTCGAGAAAAGGTGTAGTTGATTATGAATCAATAAGAAAAAGGTACATCTTGGGGATTTCTTGGGTCAGTATGGATTGCAGTGTCATTTTTTTGCATATTCCAGTTGAGATGTGGTTGTTACGTGAGCATAACAAGGAAATCTACAAGAATGGACTATGTGATATGACAGAGTCCCGTGAGGTTCGTGATCGGCAACTAGTGAGAAGCAAATTACAGTGAACCGACATGTTGAAGTTTATAAGAAGTGGCTAGATGGTACACCGTCGTATAAGTTTCGTAACATTCTACAGTGGGTGAGTTTGCATGCCTTAAGAGAGAAGATTGTGGAATCCCTATCATGTAGGGACAAGACTTATATTTTTGAGGCGAGATCCTGCTCGTGGTAATATTTTATATAGCAAGTAGTAGTGACTAGACAGTTTGTGTAGGTGCTTTGGTGATTAAAGACTTGGGGTTGATTGCGCGATATTTCGAGCGGCAGTTAAGATTGGATACTTTTGGAGAATTTACGAACATATCGAAGTGGTACTATAAGAGGTTCGGTGGTTATATATTGCTATATGAGGCTTCAAGTTTCACGTCAAAAGGTTCGGGGTTGTATCGGAATTGCATATCGGGTAAAGGTTGAGAAATATGAAGATTGAAATCGTAAGGTATAGCTCTTCGGTACTGAGTTGATAACTTGGATAGGACTCGACTTATGGAGTCGAAAATGATAGATAGGATTTTCTATGCATGATATGACTGTGATTGGTTTCGATATTAGGAGTTGGTTCTAATGACTATTGCTAATATTCGAGAGTTGTGCACTAATTTAGGCTTAGCACGGTTTGAGTTATGCGTAATAGTCTATGGTTATATTTCCAAGAGGATATTTAAAGATTCGATGCGTTTCGGCTTAGATTCGGGGTACGAGAGGTTCTTGAGCCTTATTAGGGTTTCCTACTGGATTGGTGATATTTTCTGAGAACAGTTACTTGGATAGAATAATGGATTGCAATGAGTTTAGTACATATTTGAGGAGGAAATATTGTGCGAGAGGTTTTTATAGTGATCAGTTATTTGCTCGACAAGATAATCAGTGGTATGGTTCTTGCTTGGTGATTTGAAAGTTTAAGAGGATTCGGAACTGGCCAAGTTGGCTGCCGGTAAGACCAGTTTTTGATCGAATTGCGTAGAAATCGCAGATGAATCAAGGATTCTTTTTTACAAGAGTAAGTTATAGGTTCAAAATTTTGGTATATGTGTTCTTATATTCTAAAGAATCGCGGTATGAGAAACGACTCTAGTAAGTGCGAAGGAAAGGTTAGCAAAAAAAAAAAAATCATTCAGAATGGGTTATGGGTGTGACCATGTTTTAGAGGATTGCGTTTGTTAGGAAGATGTTTGTGGGGCCTATGGATCTCATTCAGAGTTACGGTTTTATATCAGAGAATTTGAGTAAAGCAATTCATTTATTCGGGGATCAGTTGCGAGGGAAATTCGAATACGGAGATGTGAGGATGGGAGCTTGAGCTAAGTTTAGAGAGTTGTGACTGGTAAGCAAGCCGAGGTGCTTAGGCCTATTTGAGACTACCCGTTGTCGGATCTTTGTTCAACGAATTAAGTTTCACCTGATCTGTCGAATGTTTGTCTGGTTTTCCATGTTTCTATGCTACGGAGGTACCGGTCTGGTGGTTTCTGTATCATTCGTTGGGATTTAGTTTTGTTCGGTGAGGATCTTTCCTGTAAGAAGAAGTCCGACATGTGGCTGATATTTTCAGTTATTGTCGATTTGAACATTTTTTCGTCCTCTCTTCCTTGTCGCTCGAGGACAAGCGATTGTTTAATTGGTATCTGATGTAACGACCCGTTTGATCGTTATTGCATTTTTGACCGTTTTGACCCTTTCCCAAGCTTGGTTAGCTCCTTTTTGACCCGAGAAGACCATTGACATGCTTTCTAAGGTGTTTGGATATGATTTTGGTGAATTCTGTGAAATTTAGGCTTAAAGCGAAAAAAAGTTGACTTAAAGTTGACTTTTGGGTAAATGGACCATTTTCAAAAATCCATCGATTTCAAAATGTCCGGATGGTCGTTTAGAACTTGTGTGTATATCTGGTTTAGTTCCCAATGCACTCGAATGCATTTTGGGACATGGGTTGGAAAGTTGGAATTGAGGTATCGGGGGTTGACTAGGTCAACAAGGCCTTCGTTTGGAATTTTAAGGCCATGAGTGCGTTCGTAGCGTATTTTTATGTATATATACATATTTTGTTTGTGTTCGGGAGGTTCCGGGATGATTCCTAGGGTCGATTTCAAGTTTGGAAGACATCAGAAAAATCTGGTGTCCGGTGACCGCTTTGGGTCCAAAGAGGTAGCGCGGAAGCACACGCGGAAGCACAGCCGAACTGCTGAAGCGGTGGTCAAATCGCTGAAGCAGTAGCATGGAAGCACTGGCCTGCCCGAGGAAGCGGCCGACAGACCAGAATTCTAATTTAAAAGGCCCGAAGTCTTTCATTCATTATCCAATCCGAAAATAGAACTTTTGGGAGCAGTTCAAGGCATTTCTTTGGGGAGAATCATTGTGGTAAGTTCTTCCATCCCCATTACCATTCCTTATTCCATTAATCATCGTAGGAAATTTATCAAATGTGCTAGTTTCTTTTAGAACTTGTGGATTAAAAGAGAGTTTTTATGAGTTCTTTTTTCTATGCTTGTGATCTTGATTAATTGATTGGGTTTATGCTAGATTATGTTGTATCTAATGTTGTTAATCATGTATCTCCCGTTATTAGTGTTGGATTCTTGAATCTAAGAGTTAGAGTTTATACTCAAAATTGGGGTTTTACTTGAAATTCGAAATTAGGTGAATCCTTGAGTTAATTTAGCAATTAGTTGTTGGGTTTTGATCACCTAGTGGTTAATTTTATATTTTACTCCCGAATTTTTTGTTTTGACCTTGTGGGCCCCGTTTCTCCAAGTTCTAGGGTTGGTTTTGACCTAAATTGAATGATAGCAATATAGGTATCGATCTTCATGATTTCTAATCTAGATTTCCATAATGCCTAGTCTTTATTGATCTTGAGGCTCAGCGGAAGAGGAAAACGAAGGAGTGATTGTTGGCGTTTGCTGTTCGGCCATCCAGGTAGGTTATGTCATATCCTTGGTGAGACTTCGTATAGCGAAGCATATATTTAGACTATATTGTCGGAGAAAGCATGTAAACCTTCGAGTATGAAGTTGGGTTGGATATTGTGTTAGGTTGGGCCTTGTTGTGTGATTAGGGCTTGCCACCCCGTTGTGTTGTGACTTGATTTGTCCTATTGATTGTAGGCTTGATGCCGCATAGTGATAGTGCATATTAAAGACTAGTGAGATATCTTGTTCATGATATTGTGGTGCCCCACTTGTTGGCATTTGATTTTGAGGATAGTATTCTATATGATTTGCGTAGTCTTTCATGATATTGTTGGTGTACCCGTGTTTGGTACTTGTGATATTGATTTGATTATTCATGTTTACTCATACATCGCCCGCATTCACATCTCTCATGATATATTGTTGATACATTGTTGACACTTAATGAAGCACTGTGATGAGCTGAGCTCAGTTTGTATGAGAGTGATGTGAGTAGTCCGATGTCCGATGGTTGTTTCGGCGTCGTGGATTGTGTGCAACTGATGTGAGTAGTCCAATGTCGGATGGCTATCCCGGAACCATGGATTGTGTGAAAGGGAGATAAGAGTCTGTGATCTGAGGTCATGTACCAGAGCGGAATGAGTGTGACAAGAGATCTTGTTGTTGTCATCTGCATACTTGAATCATACATTGAGCACTCATCTTGCATATATATATGGCCAAACCCATCGACAGACACCTATGGTCGTCTACTTCTTTCACTTGAGCACCTAAAGTGACCCTTGTTCCATTTAAACACTTCAGGTGGGTCATTCCTATTCCACTTAGACACTTTTTGCACCGTTATCGGAGCAAAACCAACACCAAGGGCGCCACCTCATTGCACATCCAACCAGCCCAAAAGCGCCAATTTTTAATAGTCAAAACTCCACGAATTTACAAATTAGTGAATTTACAATTAAAATGAGTTGGCACAATTTAATTGAGTTGGCACAATTTAAATGAGCTGGCACAATTTAATTGGCCACTTAATCCACGTAGGAGACGACTGGTGTTGGTTTTACTTCGATAACGGTGCAAAAAGTGTCTAAGTGGAATAGGAATGGCTCACCTGAAGTGTTTAAATGGAACAAGGGTCACTTTAGGTGCTCAAGTGAAAGAAGTGGACGACCACAAGTGTTTATCGATGGGTTTGGCCTATATATATATATATATATATATATATATATGGCACATTTGACAGGGCGGTGATGATGTGGCCTATGTTGTTTTGAAATACTTGGGAGGTTTTATACTAATTGTGCAACCATTCCATGCTGTGTGCTATGGGATGGTCGCAGGCGTGAAGGGTGAAAAGATCGTCTCTATCTTTTTTGTGTGATAAGGAGCGACATAGTACATGGACTTCGACGGTCCTCCAGGGTGGTGCCGGTGAGAACCCCTCGTGGGAGTTGATATGGAATATGGGGAAAGTTGTATAAACAAAGGAAATGCTGCCCAATTTTCTCTAGCATTAGTAAGCACTTTCATATAATCGATTAGCTAATGTTAATGTGAATTCTCTTGAAGGTAGAAATGTGGGCATTGAAGGAGAACGAACAAGTGATAGAATAGTTAAACAAAAAAGGTATGTGAGGCTAGTCCTTTCTTCCTAAGGCATGAATCTTATGGCATGATTTTCCTTCCTTCTCCATGAATTTCCTACATTCCGGAAACTAAGAGTCTATGTTCATGAATAGCCATATGAGATAAAGATAAGAGATACATTATGAGCACGATAATAATGATGATGAGCTTAAGTCTAAAAATTCTAGAGTTCATGATATGATGTTTCTACAAAGCTAATGATGTTAACTACAATCCATTGATGTTGTTTATTGTATACACTCACCTTACGTGCTAATTCCTTCAAGGTGAGGCAGAATGCTTATGAATGCTCCATAATGGAATCGGGCGTTTACAACCTTATGTCACCCCGATAAAGTATAGTTATCTTTGAGTTTCTATGCATGCATTATGATGAGTACATGATGATGATATTACACCCGCCTATACAGCCGGGCAGACACCGCTAAGGCGGGCAGCGTATACACCATGTCTAGACGCATGGGCAGACACCACTAGTGGGCGGCTTGAGATGGTACCCTCGGACAAGGGAGGCCTGGACGCGGGCTAATGATTATCACACCGTACCTATAAGGTCGGGCAGCTTATACATATATGCATACATGATATGATGATGATTATGAAGTAAGCCAGCATGCATTATTTCTTTTATAATTGACAGTCAGTTACAGGTTGCTCCTTATTTGATGCTTCTTTATTTCATTGACGTATTATTATTGTTTATGCCTTACATACTCAGTAAAATGTTCGTACTGACGTCCTTTTCTTTAGACGCTGTGTTCATGCCCACAGGTAGACCGGGAGGTGATCCAGACTCATAGGAGCTATCAGCTGACTTGAGGGCACTCCATTGTTCCGGAGGTGCCATTAACTCATTCTTTTGTGTATGTACATGTATTTTGGGCACGATGGGGTCCTGCCCGTCCACATGTCTAGTACTCTAGTAGAGGCTCGTAGATACGTATGTGTGGGTAGTATGGTCTCATGGTTTCTCATCGTATGTATATATATTATTTTGATAGCCGGAGGGCTTATGTATATAAGGTAAATATGTTTCAAGTAGAAATGGTTCTTCTATGATTATAAGCATGAGATTAATGAATGACCGCAAAATGAGTAATAGAATGAGTGGTGCTCGGTGGTTAGCCCCGGATACCCGTCATGGCCCTAGTCGGGTCGTGACAGTGGGCCTTAGCCATGGAACTATAGGATGTCTCAAGGTAACTCACATATTTCTTAAGACCTTTCTGTGCCTTCAAGTATTGCTTTATCTCCTCTCGGCTGAACTGGCCAGCAGCAGCCTCTGAGAGGTCGACCTCGGTAGGAGGCCTGGTGTTACACCGTGGACATGCCGCGTTGTTGTGCTGTGAATAGACTAACGCAAGCCTAAGGTGAACATGAAGTCCGTAAGACCTTAAAAATGGTATTTGGTAGCTTTAAAGTGTATACGACAAGATTTTAAAGTTATATGAATCGGTGAAACTAAGGTCATCGAAGGAAGTAAAGTATACGCGTGTTTTGGAAGGTCCAGGCAATTATCGAGTTAATGATTATTTAGTAATGTTTTGCGAAGGAGTTATAGGGCTCCTTATATGGTTAATGAAGTGTTAAAAAAGTGCCAAGAAGACTCCAAAAGGATTTGAGATCAAACAAATCGACGAAAATAATTTTGGAAAAAATGAGTTACACGACCACTTATACAGTCTGTATAACTTTATATGGTCCGTATAATGGTTTGTATAACAGTCACAGTGAAGGGTTATCACTGGTGATATTATACGGTCACTTATACGGACCTCATAAAATTATAAGGACCGTATAAGTATCCGTATAAATCCTATCGGGCAACTTTGTTTTTTTTTAATATAAAAAGATGACCCAAGTTCTTATTTTCATTTCCCATCTTCTCCATACCTCTTGAGAGCTCTAGAATATTCTACACACCATATTAACACAAATCCAAGGGAAATCAAAGATTAATTACCAAGAATCAAGAGAATCAAGTGCAAAAAGGCTCACTAGGGTTTATGGAAATCAAGAATTCCTTTGGCATTGAAGTTGGGGTTTTTCTCTAGTGAAGCATCTTCATCCAAGGTTCATTTCTATATGATCAAAGGTCAGTTTTACATCCATTCCATGTTATTAAAAGTATTTGAGTGGTTGAATGACTTGGATAAGAGAAGAAAATAGAATATGAGCTCAAATACGGGAATACTGATATTTTGGGTAGTAAGTTAACTTGAGTCATGATTCTTAGTATACTATGAGTATAATCTTGTTGTGAATGACACTAATGATGTTGAGGAAGTATGATATGTAGATGAATATGGTGTTGTGTTGTAGTTATTGATGTGGATGACTTTGAAAGGGGAGTTTTGATAATTGAACAATGCTTAATTGAAGAAGTCTATTGACTATGATAATATGGGTGTTGTTATCAATGTTTGGGAGTTGTTTACTATATGGAGAAAGTTGTTGAAACAAAGAAAATGCTGCCCAATTTTTTTTAGCCTTTTATTCGCTTTAGCTTTAACTTAAGCATGTTTCTAATGATCTAACCTTAGAACGAATTCCTTGTATGTAGAATTGTGCGCTTGGAAGGAGAGCGTTTAGTCGATAAAGTTAAAGAGACGTAAAAGGTATGTTAATGCTAGTCCCCTTCTTTCAAAGGCATGACTCCTATATTACGATTTCCTCTCTATATTTCCATGACCTTCTTACTGTTACACCCCTCATGTTCGTAGTGGTAGAACTCATGGTTTTCTAGTCGGGTATGCACTTGGAATAGAGACCCGAGCCTGAGTTTGGAGGTAGAAATTATCTTACCCCGCGTACAAGGGTACCAGCAGATATTCCATGCCATTTATGAGAGATAAAAGTTGAGTGAATCGAATCGACGCGATCTGAACTGAACCAGAAAAATCTGTAGGACACCAGTCATCGTCGACGGGTCGTCGACATAGTTAACGGACCATTGACGTGTGGCATCGACAGGATTTCACAGCCATGCATCTGTAGGCGTAGGTCGACGGAGCAAGTCGATGGACTGTCGACATGTCGACGGGCCGTCGACCTGCTCGTCGGACCGGACGTTGTAGCCTTTTTGGCTTCCAAGTATAAATAGATGGTCCACGACCCTATTTCATATTTTCCTCCTTCTAAAATTAGAAAAACCCTAAGATATTCTCTCCTAATATTTTCTATCATATTAGTGAAGATTTGATAAGACCCGGACCTCGTAAACCCGAGACGGTGAAGAGGATGGTTACTTCTAGGGTTCTTCAAGGTTGTAAGTTTAGGGAGTTGAATTTGGAGTGATTCTTGGGATTTTTGACCCCTCAAGGTATGTAAATGATTTCTACCCTTATATTTAAGTTAAGTATCAAGAGTTTTAGTGATTCTAAGTAAAGAGGGGATAGTTGTGGAAGTGGTAAGTGGATAAAAGACAAGATAGTGACTTAGGGTTATTTTAAGAGATGATTGGGGATGGATTTGAGTATATTTTGATGTATATATGTGTCGTCATTGTGTTGTGGGTATTGTGGTTGATGTTGGACCGAATGGGAAGTTAAAGAGTCGTTAAGTTTATAAGGAAAATTTTACCCATGAGTTGTCAAGCTCTAGTCGTGTTTAGAATGATTAGTAAGCGAAGTAAATAGCGTAATTAAGCCCTATGTTATCTTAATTGTAGACTTGCAAGTTCAAGAGGTAGAAGTTCGGCGATTGCGTATACTTCAAGGTATGTGAAGGCTAACCTTTCCTTCTTTTGGTATGATCCTATGATATGATCCAACAAGCAAGTAAGCGAGATTCCATATTACTCTACTCTTAGAAGTATTAGGAGTACTTCAGTCTTTGATGTTCATGTACCCCATTTATGAGTGATCCTTCTGTTTATGGGTCCAGTCTTAGGTAGCCTTGATTCGTTCATACATACGGTTTATTCATGCATTACATTCATTATATATTTATGTACATTGACCCGTAACTAGAAGACGTTATATACACATTACTACTATGATGATGATATTAATTATGGCCACAGAGGAGCCAATATGATATGACGAGATGCCATAGAGGCTTACAGGCATTATATACGCAAATACATCAGGCGTTATATACGCACACATATCAGTCGTTATATACGCACACATATAGATGCACGACCACCATTGATAGGCATGAGCATGCATATTATGTGCCCACAGAGGCATTGTCAGTTACGCAGACTTATGCAGATCTAGGCAGATCTTTGGTTCATACAAGTTCATGCAGTCAGTCATTTCAGTTATGAGTTCAGATCTTATCCATGATTATTATGTTTATATGTTGTTCATATGCCTTACATACTCGGTAAATTATCCGTACTGACTCCCCGTTACTCAGGGGGCTGCGTTTATGCCCGCAGG
This sequence comes from Lycium ferocissimum, assembly GCF_029784015.1. Taxonomy (NCBI): domain Eukaryota; kingdom Viridiplantae; phylum Streptophyta; class Magnoliopsida; order Solanales; family Solanaceae; genus Lycium; species Lycium ferocissimum. The sequence goes on from NW_026726061.1 coordinate 13,190, forward strand.
TACAGGGAGACAGACAGGTGGTCCAGCTTAGTAGGACCTCTAGATTTAGCAGTGGTCAGTACACTCCATTCGATCCGAAGCTCTTTGTTATATCTCGCATTTTGTGCGTCGGAATATTCTAAGTTAGTTGCGACAAGTTAAAGACAAGGCTATTTTTCCGACTTTGTTTTAAGACATAAATCTCTTATGATTTCATTGGCATGGAATATTAAGGAATTTGGGGTCGAAAGTGAATTATGGAAAGTTAGACATTTCATGAAAATTTGGGGCCAAAAGTGGAGTTTTTGGAGAATTAAAATTCATGAAAAATTTGCCATGTGGCCGGCCACATGGATGTGGGCCATGGCCACATGGAAGATTAGTATATGTAAATAAAAAGGATGACAAGGGATCATTTTCATCATTCTTCATCCTTAGAAAGTTCAAGAAATATGGAGAAAGAGAGAGAGAGACCTATTCGGCCAACATGGCTGAATTTGGTTCTTGGAAAATTGATCATGGGAAATTATTTTCTTCTTGTTTTCCTACTAAATGGAAGGTCTTATTAACATGGGATGATTGTTGGAGCAAGCAAGTTCCTTATTCTTGCAAAATATCAAGCTAGCCGAGTGAAGAACAAGTGAAGAAGGTATGGTTCAATCTTTTTCTTTTATATGTTATAAATGGTTTGTGGATGTTGTAGTATGTAGAAATGAACAAAAATCATGAAAATATGGATGTTGGTGTTGAACCGAATATATGTGTGTGTGGCCGTGTGTGTGTAGTAATGTAGGAGGGATGAATTAATTGTGTTTAGCATGTTTTTGTATTGTTGTAATGTGTAGAAATGAAGGGAAATCATGGAAGTGGTGTATTGATGTTGTGGCCGAAAATGGGTGTCTTGTATGTCAAGAATGAAATAAGTTTATTTAGTGTTTTGGTTGATTGTTGCTATAGATTCCAAGATGAAAATGAATGTTTAATAATTCATGTTGGGTTTGTAAATGTTGTGGGCTGTTTTGGAAAGCAACATGATTTTAATATAGGTTCTTGTGTTTATGAGAATGATGATTGCTAGTATGCGGAGCATCGGTGTAGTTTATGAATTCGGAGGAAAGAAATGTGTCGTCATTGCTCTTGTGGAATATGGCAAGTTTCGGGTCATGTTGTGCATTGGCCGGGCTGTTTGGAACATTGCATGGATTGCTTGGGATGTTCTTGAATCATGTTTGAATGGTTTCGGATTAATACTTGAACGTATGATCAATGAAGTTGAATCGATCGTATGTAGATTATTTGAATATAAATGAAATGTTGTCGAATTGTGTAGAAAGGAATTATTGATGTTAGAATGCGTTCGAATCACTTATGGATATCGTTATCATGCTTGTTGGTTTGGTTGTTGTTGATTTAGCCGAGTTGAATTCTCGGGGATGTCCGATTTATAGGGGAAATCTTTGCCGAAATTTCGGTAGAAAAAGTAATGGCGTGGAATTGGATTCTTCGATGTTTATGACTAATATTCAATATTTATTGACGTTGTGTAGACCTTGGAGAGTCGAGACTTGAATTCGGATTAGCTTGGAAGTGGCTAAGGTATGTAAAGCTCACCTTTCTTTTTTTGGCATGTCTTAGTTAAAAGTAAGCTATGACACGAGTTTCGAGGTAAATCTATTCTCGCGGTCCGAGCATGCTTATGATTCTTATTTGTTTCTTGATATTCATATTCTTAATGTAGTCGAATTACGATCTTTATGTTTTTGTATGACTATGGATTTCAAAAATTGCATAAAAGTTTGTTTTCAAAAAGAGTTTGTTTCTTAAATGATTCCGAAACTACGAACGTCCGTAACTTTCACCGAAAGGCTCGGATCGCTTCGATATGTTCGTATGGTAAGTTCCTAAGGTGAATAAGGTTCGTAACTTTCCGAGGCGGACTCGGATTGATTTGACATATGACTATGATCTCTATGGATACTTGTAATATGTTTATAATATTTGATATGTTTCCGAATAATGTCCGAAAGACTTTTTGATCTAACTATTGTTCGGATTTCGAATGACGATTCATTATGATCACTTCATTGAGTCTTTGGAAATGATTTATGTGCATATGGTTTCTCACTACTCTGCTCGTGCAAGCTCAATGCATCTTTCACCGAGTCCCGGGCCGGGTACGTATTCGTGCACATTCCTCTCCGCATTGTTCACCGAGTCCCTCATTGGTTTATATATATAGATATATATATATATATATATATATATATATATATATATATATATATATATATATGATGATGTGATGATGGGGATGGCGGCCAGGATGGCATACCGAGTCCCTTGCTAGCGGGGCCGGGACACGCTATTCACCGAGTCCCTCACTAGAGGGCCGGGTACGGTATGTATATATATGTATCTGCATGCATACATGATTATGATTATGATATGATTTTACTCACCGAGTCCCTCACTAGAGGGCCGGGTACGGTATATATATGATAACATGATGATACGATTATGATATATGATTTATCTACCGATATATGATATAAGTATGACAAATGTTTTCGAAAGGCAAGTCTTATGATTTTTCCGTACTCTTTACTTCAGTATGATCCCGCTTACTATATTTCATGCTTTACATACTCAGTACATATTCCGTACTGACCCCCTTTCTTCGGGGGGCTGCGTTTCATGCCGCGCAGGTACACCCAGGTGAGTTGAAGATATTAGTAGGAGATGTTCCAGCGGGATTGGCGAGCTCTACTTGCTCCGGAGTGCTGCCGAGTCAAAGTATTATGATATGGACTCATGTTCGTGTTAGAGACTTTGCGTACGTGTCGTGGGTATAAGATGTCGGTTATGTAAATGGCTATGTAAGCCGATGTATTATTATGCATTGTTTTATAAGTTCTATATGTTTCTATAGATTTTATTTGATTTGAGAAAAAAAAGAAAAAAGCATGTTTATTTTCGAAAACTTTCATTGTGTATTATGTTATGATTTAAAGCCAGCGTCCGATTATGAGTATTATGTGAGTCCGGGTTCGCTCGGCCCTAAATAAGGGTCGGGTGCCCATCACACCCTAACGAAATTAGGGTGTGACAAATTGGTATCGAGCGGTTCGTCTGGGGGTTGTACGCAAAGTCGTGTCCGGTAGAGTCCGTTTATGGTGTGAAGCGCGCCACATTTATAAACAGGAGGCTACGGGGCATCTAGGATGGTTACTCTTCTTTGACATCTTAGATCGTGCCATAGAGCCAAGTCATAGGAAATGAGATTATTTGCGCTAACCTCTGATTTCGGCAGAGAGAAATGGCATCGACGGAAGAAAACGACTGGCGACATTGGAAGTTACGAAGCACGCAGGTAAGTAACGGTATGAAAGATATATGCCGGGCAAGATAGTGAAGTACGATTGAAATACAGGTGAAGATTAAAAGGGGAAGGTAAACAAGAAAGTGTGACAGGTGCCGATTGAGTTGGGCACACAAGGTATGTTTATTATTTTTGTACTGACGATGATGTTGGGAGCCCTGTGAGGCCGTGATATGATGCGATATGTATATATATATGTTGGCCCTGTGAGGCATTGTTGGTATTTCCTGTGTACAGGTTTTGAGATAGTAACAAGATTAAGAGGAAACTCGCCGAAATTTTCCGTAAAATAAAGTGAAATGAGATATAGATTTGTAATATGTCATGGAAGGTCGTGCCAATAGTATGAAAAAAAATCGATTGATTAAGCTATGAGTACGGCCGACACCGAGAAAGAAGCTAATTATTGAATCGGGGATAATAATAATTATAAGGTCGATGTTGATATGGTATAGAGAAATTGAAAAGGGCTTATGACACTAAAAGATGATTCGGAAAAGTCGGCAAGTCTTAATAGAAAGAGTTATTTAAGGTACCGACCGAATGGACAAGCAAGGACGAACGATGACGAGCTTATAGTAAAAAGAGGTAATAGTACGATTAAGATAAGAGCACGGGGAAAGAATTGCGATAAATATGAATGTATTGATAAGACAACTGTGAATGACATAAGGATAAAGTGGAAAAAAAGGGTAAAGGATTAGGAAGTGCTATATTATCGGGTTGATTACGAACAGGATGTAATATGGATACAGCGAGGACTGTTATGGAAATAAGTAAAGCCTAGTGAGAAAGTGGCCAAAGCTACGATGTGATCTATGTAGCTGGAATATAACGGCAAGTGTGAAACGGAAAAGTGAAATATAGAACGAATAAGAAAGGCTTGTCAAGTTCTGTAGGAAAAGTTTGGAATAAGCGTTATATAATAGTGGAAATGATAGTGAGCGTAAGAAAAGAAAGGGTAATCGGAAGGAGAAAATAGGAAGAGAGCGAGATAACAGTGTAGTAATAGACCATGACATGTGTAGTCAAGGATACGAGTACTAGAAGTGACGGGAATGTGAAAAACCCGGTTATATGACGAAGAATGAGGTAAAATGGGAGCGAGAAATCCAAAGGCCGGTAATCAAGATTTATAAGTAATGACGATCGAGGTAAGTTTATCGCCATCGAGGATTTGGAAGTCTAGGACGAAAAGTAATCATATCCCGAGGTGAAAGCGAATACCGAGGACCAAAGGAGGGGTCAAAATAGTAATTGTTCTTACGAGAGCGTTTCGAAATCCGTTAAGACTTCGACTTACTCTAAAATACGTGACGGAGGTCATGCGGTGAGGTGGACGCGATTATACGAGCGTTAAAGCATCGTATTTCATCGAGTTTCAAAGTTAAGCGTTTGGGTGAGAGAATTTCGGGATGGGTGACCCCCGGGAAGTTTTTCGAAAGTTCTACAAATTCGTACGCAAGAAGTAAATGAGGAGTTAGAGTGACTTAAGGACAAATTAAGAGTCCGAGGAGTGGGCGAAACCCCTAAAAGGTCGCGCGAACGGGGCAAATTAGACCGATAAAGGGGAAAAAGGCACATCGCAGCTCTGGAAATTAGGGTAAGTAGGAATAGCGTTTGAAGATATCTTGTAAGCAAGATAGTAGGGACTATATGTGTACATAGGTACGCACAGGATATCCTGTACATGGTTAGATCAGCGGATATATGTATTCTGGTAATCAACGTGGCGGTATATGGAAGGCACTAATCGGACAGAATAACGAGGTTCAAGTGGAAAAATATATAAAGAGTGCGAATGTTACAAGGCAAGCTGATGTTGTTTTCATTACAAGTTAAGTTTGGAAAGTGTTAATACAACGATATTTGGAAAGGAAAGAAAGTGAGTAAATGAACGGCAAGGGAATTAAAATGTTGGGATAAAAGTACCGCCTAATTAGGATTGGAAATACGGATTTAGGGCAAAGTAAAGTTGGACGATAGTATAAGTACACCCCTAAAGGGGGGAAGCGAGGGAGAGAGATACAAGTGTAAGGCGAAGACAATCGACGCTACAATGTCCTGGATACGAATACGTGGGCCGCAGGTAAAGTCCTTTGCTGAGACAAGCTAGAGAGATCGAAAAGCCAGCAGTAAAAGCATGGAAGTCAGGGCAATAATCGAGGTGGCGCTGAGAATTAATTGTAAGTATCCGGCATAACATGATATTAGAAAATGGAGACTTAAAGAGGGAATACGATAAAGGAAAGTAACGAGTAGCTTACGGAGGCATTGTGAAAGGTAGTACGGCTATACGGGATCAGAGGTTAAGATGTAGGCCATAGGGTGGTTGCTAGCAAAAAAAAAAAAAAAAAAATTCCTATGGTAGAAAGTAAGAAAAGCGGGGAAAAGGAGTATGACAAGGTAGACTCCTAGCAAATGCGAGCACGGGAGTAAGATCTGGAATAGTACGAATCAGGAAAAGGAACGAGCGTGATTAAGATTAAATACACAGGTCGTGCAAGGGCAGTCATGTCACCTATGAATATTATACACGGGAGGTGAGACCAAGTGAATGCTTAACGAGAAAAGTTTAGGGTCGGTAACAACAATACGGTGATAACATTTTAGGTGCATTAAGGAAAGATGTTAGGATGACTTGAGATAAATTGCTGAGGTGGAACTAGTACTGAGAACGAACAGGACATGCTTATGGTGGCATCAAAAATGTATTCCGACGTTGGTGGTAGGAAGAGAGGCAAAGATAAAGTGAAACATAAGGATTAGTGAAGCTACGTTGAGGCGGTTCTTAGAATAATTTGACCCCCTTCGTACATTCGGTTAAAGATTGCAACATCACGTGTGACAGGAAAGTTGAGAGCAAGATCCGAGCAAGGGGACGGTAGAAGAGTTCGGATTAGAGATAAGGTAATGACATGAGACAATATGTTGAAAATGTGACAAGATGAGTAAAGAAAGATTGTAAGACGGTTTAAGCAAGTGATCAGAACTAGTTGGCCACTAAAAGGAGGGTGAATTTATACGCCAACTTCTTTCCGGATTGTATCAGCCGATAGTGGTTGAAGCAGGGAACAACTATTAGTAACTCAGAAACGACAGAAATTATATGACGATAATCGGTACCGACGCTTAGAATTCCAGACTGGCGAATGGTTATGCATGAAGATAACGTCCGTGAAGAACGTAATCAGATTCGACAGGAAGGAGAAGCTAACCCAGGATACATACCTGGACCTTACTACATAATTGTAAGGCAAGAGGGTCACGTACTAAAGACATGGCTTGGTTAAGGCACCGCGACGAAATAATAACAGAAAGGAAATGACTTGCGAACCTGAGGAGGAGATGAAAGAGAAATATGGTTGGTAAAAGAGATTGCATGTTATGATAGTAAAGGAAACCCCCCTCGAGATCCTTAAGACCCTATACGACTAGTTGAACATTCGAGGACGAATGTTCTAAAGGGGGGACGGATGTTATATCTCGCATTTTGTACGTCGGAATATTTTTAAGTAGGTTGCGAAGAGTTAAGACAAGGCTATTTTCCGACTTTGTTTTAAGCATAAGTCGCTTATGATTTTATTGGAATGGAATATTAAGGAAAATTTGGGGTTAAAAGTGAATTATGGAAAGTTAGACATTTCATGAAAATATGGGACCAAAAATGAATTATGGGAAGTTCGACATTTATGAAAATGTATTGGGACCAAAAGTGAATTTAGGAAAATTTTATTTCAGAAAAATGGAGAAAAAGAAAAAAAAAAAAATGGATGTGGGCCATGGCCACATGGAATTTATATATATATATATATATAATAGATGACAAGGGATCATTTTCATCATTTCTCATCTAGAAAGTTCAAGAAATATGGAAAAAAAAAGAAAGAAAAGAAAGCCATGGATGGAACCAAGAGAGAGCCAAGAAATTTTGATCATGGAAAAAATTATTTTCTTCTAGTTTTCCTACCAATTAAAGGTCCTCTACACCATGGATAATTGTTGGGACAAGCAAAATATTCTTTCTTGCAAAATCAAGCTAGCCGAAAGATGAAGTGGGATGAAGAAGGTATGGTTCAACCTTTTCTTTTATATGTTATAAATGGTTTGTGGATGTTGTAGTATGTAGAAATGAACAAAAATCATGAAAATATGGATGTTGGTGTTGAACCGAATATATGTGTGTGTGGCCGTGTGTGTGTAGTAATGTAGGAGGGATGAATTAATTGTGTTTAGCATGTTTTTGTATTGTTGTAATGTGTAGAAATGAAGGGAAATCATGGAAGTGGTGTATTGATGTTGTGGCCGAAAATGGGTGTCTTGTATGCCAAGAATGAAATAAGTTTATTTAGTGTTTTGGTTGATTGTTGCTATAGATTCCAAGATGAAAATGAATGTTTAATAATTCATGTTGGGTTTGTAAATGTTGTGGGCTGTTTTGGAAAGCAACATGATTTTAATATAGGTTCTTGTGTTTATGAGAATGATGATTGCTAGTATGCGGAGCATCGGTGTAGTTTATGAATTCGGAGGAAAGAAATGTGTCGTCATTGCTCTTGTGGAATATGGCAAGTTTCGGGTCATGTTGTGCATTGGCCGGGCTGTTTGGAACATTGCATGGATTGCTTGGGATGTTCTTGAATCATGTTTGAATGGTTTCGGATTAATACTTGAACGTATGATCAATGAAGTTGAATCGATCGTATGTAGATTATTTGAATATAAATGAAATGTTGTCGAATTGTGTAGAAAGGAATTATTGATGTTAGAATGCGTTCTGAATCACTTATGGATATCGTTATCATGCTTGTTGGTTTGGTTGTTGTTGATTTAGCCGAGTTGAATTCTCGGGGATGTCCGATTTATAGGGGAAATGCTGCCGAAATTTCGGTAGAAAAAGTAATGGCTTGGAATTGGATTCTTCGATGTTTATGACTAATATTCGATATTTATTGACGTTGTGTAGACATTGGAGAGTCGAGACTTGAATTCGGATTAGCTTGGGAAGTGGCTAAGGTATGTAAAGCCCGCCGCTTCTTTCTTTGGCATGTCTTAGTAAAAATAAGTTGTGACACGAATTACGAGGTAACTCTACTCTTGCGGTCCGAGCATGTTTATGATCCATATTTGTTCCTGACATTCATATTCTTAATGTAGTCAAATTATGATTTCTATGTTTTTCGCATGAATGGATTTCAAAGATTGCATAAAAGTTGGTTTTCAAAAAGAGTTTGTTTCATAAATGATTCCGAAACTACGAACGTCCGTAGCTTTCATGGAAAGGCTCGGACCGCTTCGATTTGTTCGTAGAAAGTTCCATAAGTGAATAATGTCCGTAACATTCCGAGGCAGGACTCGGATTGATTTGACATATGATTATGATCTTTATGATACTCATTGTGCTTATGATATTTGATATGTTTCCGAATAATGTCCGAAAGCTTTTTGATATAACTATTGTCCGATTTCGAATGACGATTCATTATGATTACTTCATTGAGTCTTTGAAATGATTTATATGCATATGGTTTCTCACTACTCGCTCGTGCAAGCTCAATGCATCTTTCACCGAGTCCCGGGCCGGGTACGCATTCGTGCAACTTCTCTCGCATTGTTCACCGAGTCCCTCACTAGAGGGCCGGGGCTATATATATATATATATATATATATATATATATATATATATATATATATATATATATATATATATGATGATATGATGATGTGATGAGATGGAGATGGCGGCCGTGATGGCATACCGAGTCCCTTGCTAGCGGGGGCGGGACACGTTATTCACCGAGTCCCTCACTGTAGAGGGCCGGGGGTACGTATATATGTATATATATATATATGACATGCATACATGATTATGATGTATGATATGATTTTACTCACCGAGTCCCTCGCTAGAGGGCCGGGTACGGTATATATGTATGATAATATGATATACGATTATGATATGATTTTATCTACCGATATATGTATAAGTATGACAAATGTTTTTCAAAAGGCAAGCTTATGATTTTTCGTACTTTTACTATGATCCCGCTTACTATATTTCATGCTTTACATACTCGGTACATATTTTGTACCGACCCCTTTCTTCGGGGTCGCGTTTCATGCCGCCGCGAAAGGTACGCTTTTGAGTTGAAGATATTAGTAGGAGATGTTCCAGCGGGATTGGCGAGCTCCAATTTTCTCGGAGTCGCCGAGTCAAAGTATTATGATATGGATTCGTGTTCTATGTTAGAGACTTTGCGGACGTTGTCGTGGGTATAAGATGTCGGTTATGTAAGCGGCTATGTAAGCCGATGTGTCATCATGCATTGTTTTATAAGTTCTATATGTTTCTATACGTTACAGATTGTATTTGATCTGGAAAAGATAAAAAGCATGTTTATTTCCGAAGAACTTTCATTGTGTATCTATGTTATGATTTAAAGATCCAGTCCGATTATGAGAATTATGTGAGTCAGCGGACGCCTAACGGCAAATTAGGGTGTGACAGGTTCTACGATCGATTTTGGTATGCCCCTTTGAGATGTGTATGCAAATGGTTATGACGGGGCCCTGTCCCGTCCTTTCTACAGCTTTTATTCCAGTAGAGGTCTGTAGATAGTTGTATGTAGTAGTCATTTGTTTTGTGTAGGGTTCTGATGTTCCCTTTTTATGAGATTAGTTTGTGCCATTTGTGGGCTTGATGTTCAGTATGTTTCAGACAGGTGTTTAGGGGTGTTTGGTCACTAGAGGTCAGACTCCCATCACGGCTCATCGGTTCGGGTCGTGACACTTACATCCCAAAAGATAAAAGTTGAAGATTCTTAAGAGCTTCCTATGAGAAAGAGATAAGATGTGTTCTATGATAATGATGATGATGATGATTTTACTTCTAGAGATTCCAAAGCTTATGAATTAATGCTATTATGAGCTTAATGATCTTATTTCATAATTTCTTTGGCGTTATTCGTTGTTGGCCGTCTCGCCTCATGATACTAGCTCCTTCGAAGTGAGACATAGTGATGATGAATGTTCCATAATATAATCGGAGGTTACCGACCGTACGTCACTCCGATAGAGTTGTATCGTTTACTTGAGCTCTCATGCATGTTTATGTTATGTATATGTATGATCATACTATGCCTTGTTGGCCGGGCAGACACCACTACGATGGCCATAGTGGGCAGCTATGATGATAGCTGCACCATGCTTAGCTAGCCAGGCAGACACCACTAGTTGGCGCATTAGATGGTTACCCCGGACCCGGGAGGCCCGGACCCGGGCTAGTGATGATCACACTGTACCTATATTGTCGAGCAGCTTATTTATATGCATATATGATAAGCATGCATGACTCCGCCTTAAGAGGAAATCATTTATAGGTTATCCCTTTATTTTATGTTCTCTTATTTCTTGCTTATGTTGTTATATATGCCTTACATACTCAGTACATTGTTCGTACTGACGTCCTTTCTTTTATGGACGCTACGCTAATGCCCGCAGGTAGACATGGAGACGACACAGATGATTAGGAGCTTTATCAGCAGTTATACAGGAGCACTCCACTACTCCGGAGTTACAGTTTATTGGTATATTCTTTTGTGTACATATTTGGGGCATGGCGGGGTCCTGTCCTGTCCTTCTGATTTCAATATTCCAGTTAGAGGCTCATTGATACATATGCGTGGGTAGTAGATGTCAAATAATCTTCTTAGTGTACATCTTGTATATCATTTTGTAGCCGCGTGGGCTTATGTACATTTATGTTTTGAGAGATATTTGAAGATCATTTAATGATAATCTTGTGTTGGGAATGATGTATGTTCAGGTCGAGTTTGATGATAAGTCTGACAGGTGGTGCTCAGTATGCTAGCTCCAGGTGCCCGTCATGGCCATCTAGTTGGGTCGTGACACTGCGAACCCGATCACCAGCTCTTTGAATGGCCTTAATTTGGGCATCGATCAAACCAAAGGGTCCTCCATTGCGATTGGGGCTTTCATCTCTTCATCATCGACGTAGCATCAGCATCCACACTGGTCACCTCGATCTTCCTTTTCTTGCTTTGTACCGTGCTACCCTCTCCAGTGATATTCAATGGGTGGAACCCCTATCCGGGTAAATCCAATAATCTATGGGATGCTTAGAAACCCCTGCCTTCTCGTACAAAGTAGTAATTAGAGAAAGGAACATTAGAGTCGGCCTACCCTGGTGCAAGTACTCTCTCAACTCCCGAATCAGCTGATGATCTACGCTCACTGGAATGTCTTCCAGAATATAGGCAATCATCAGGGCACGGATGTACATGCAGTTGGTAGTATTACCTGAAGGACGTATCCTGCAAGTGATGATGTACTGCACCTCTTCACCTCCGCAGTAAAGTAGGTGTATTTTATCCCTGTTTTCTTGTGAACCTAAGTAATCTTGTCCCTCTTGATTTCTGGAATCAGCTTCGAAACCAACCAATTACCATTCCCATAATCATCCATCACTTCCATAGCTTCCACAGGATGGTCGGGCAAGCTGTAATGAGCATTAATCACCTCAGCACCGAACTTCACCTCAGTACCCTGAATAATAATCTCCGGATCAAGCTCAGTCAACTTCACACGCTTTAGGTTCGCATAGAGCTCCTTTACCCATTCCTCGTTAGCCTTGAATAGGTCGGGAGCAAAGCAGTTCCAGCAAATTTTCACAAGGCGCTCGTAGAATTCAGGTAGTCGTTCGGGAAACTTGCATATGTTGATTCCCCTCTCGGGTAGGAGTTTCTTGTTCATCATATTCTCAAAGTAACGGCGCTGGTAATCGAGGTCAATCCTATGTGAACTTGTTCGCATCTGCAAATGGGACACTTCCAGTTGGGTACCGCAACTGCGCAGAATGATGCACCGAAGCGGAATCGCACCTGCATAACTTGTTTCGCAGAGGCTAGGTCGTCATCAAGCTCTGAAACTCAGAAAACTTTTTCGATTTCTCCACTGATTTTGGACTCAAAAATTCCCATTTTTCCCCTAATCTTCAATCATTAATGCACGCATCGTGATTAAACACAATGGACTTTGATTTCAAGCAACAAACACCCCAAAATTCTAGAAATCCTACCAACAACTACTTTGAACACCCCACCCGAATGTTCTTCAGTTTTCAGCCCAATTTTGAGAAATTCTAGTACTTTACGTTGTGGCAAATAGGATCTTACGATAAACAACACCTTAATCCAAGGATTTTATAACCACCCACTTACAAACCCACATCACAAAATTTCAATTTCCTACCCAAAATTTTCAACATATAAGTATGAATAAACCCAAATTTGTAACTAAAATTCATCCTAGAGTATAAGAAGAGCAGTAGACTTACCGTGTAGTAGAGATTGGGAAGAAATGTGTTACACCTCGCAGTTTGGACGTTGAGTTCCGTAGGTGCCAACCGCTTAATTGTGAACTCTGGAGTGATATGCACCCATTTTATGGTTATAAAGGTTTACGATCATCTACGAGGAGCATTGGAAGGATTGGAGGTCAGATGGGCGGAAGACGAAAAATTGGACGAACTGGGGAGAATAGCCATTCGCGTTCGCGATGCCCTTGAAAATCCCAGTCCTTCGTATTCGCGAAAGGACCTCGAGTTTGCGAAGGTCAATTTTTAAGTCGGTTTCCACCGACTTTGACCACTTATATAAAGGGGTAAAACCCCCTTTTTCACCAGATTTTGCCCCAAAAAAATTCAGAAATCATAAGAGGGAGTAAGGTATCAAAAAGTGAGCAATTTTCAAGAGGTGAAATATTAGTTTAAGTACGGATAGCGCGCAGTTGTGTTAGTAGTCTTGTTTTGCGATGGATTCAGTTTGGATTCTAGGCGAACACTGAAGATATTGCTGTCCTAGTAAGAATAAGGTATGAATCTCTCCCTATTGATATTGCTTTAGGTTACTTATGAGAATAGAGCGATTAAATAGCTGTATAACTGAGTAGTTGGTTGAAAAATCAGATAAATACCATATGAGATATCTTATGGAGTATGTTAATGTTAATGATGATGTTATTGATGTTGGTATTGTTGTTGTTGTTGTTGGTTGTTGGTAACTGTGATATCGGGCTAGGGATTTAAATAGGGGAGATGCTGCCGAAATTTTGACAGATTCTGGAAAGAGTTAATTTAAAGTCTTAAGATAAGCACTTGATGACGAGCCTAACGATAGTATGAATTCCCTTGATTGTAGATTTGCGAGTTCGAGAAGTAGAAGTTGAGCGAATAAATAAACTTCAAGGTATGTAAAGCTATCCCTTCTTTCTTCTTTGGCATGAATTACATAAAATGATTAAACGACGAACATACATGACTCCAATGAATTCTAGTTCTCAGCAGTACTTGACATGACAGTTGTCTTTGATTCTCAAGTGTTGGTTCATTCTATCCATTCTCTCAAGTCCCAAATGATGATTCAGTTTGTACATGATTGCTCCTGATATTCTACTAGTACACAGTCTCCTTGCCTTATTCACTGAGTCCCTCACTAGAGGGCCGTATATATATATATATATATATATATATATATATATATATATATATATATATATATATATTCACGAGTCCCTCACCCAGGGCCGGGTACGGTATATATTATATTTCACCGAGTCCCTCACTAGAGGGCCGGGTACGGTATATATTATATTTCACCGAGTCCCTCACTAGAGGGCCGGGTACGGTATATATGACTATTTCACTGTGTCCCATAATGGGCTGGGTACGGTATATATGATTATCTCACCGAGTCCCATAATGGGCCGGGTACGGTATACTGAATACATATATATCCATGACTCATCTCTTAAGGCACAAATGCATTGGTATCTCTTGATTATCATACTTATCTCCTGTTATCTTTTCATTCAGTCATGATCTTCATTACTTTACTTCATGCTTTACATACTCAGTACATTTTCTGTACTGACCCCCTTTCTTCGGGGGCTGCGTTTCATGCTCGCAGATACAGATACCCAGTTTGGTGTTCTTCCAGTCTAGGACTTTTGCTCAGCTGCTTGGAGAGCTCCATTATTCCGGAGCTTGAGTCACTTTGGTACAGATCCTTTTGATATAGACTTTATGCATATTCGGGGTACGGCGGGTCCTGTCCCGTCATACTTCGCTGTTATACTCTTAGAGGTCTGTGGACATGTGTGGGTTGTATATATAGTTCTGTCAGCTAACAGATATAGTTCGTTTTAGATATTCCCGCGTATAGTGGCAACCTTGTCGGCTCGCATATTTTGTTATTGTTGTTAACTGTGACTCCTCAGGAGACTGTTTCATTTTTATATTTGGCATTATGGGTCTACAGCATACAGCATACTTTTACAGATTTCCATATTGTCCTTAGTTTTAGTCTGATCAAATCCAACAGGGTTGTTAATCCGTGTCTAGCTCGGGCACTGGTCATGGCCCGTCGGTTTGGGTCCTAACAAAAGTGGTATCAGAGCAGTTCATCCTCGGAGTGTCTATAGACCGTGCTAGTAGGGTCTTGTTTATCGGTGTGTTGTGCACCACATCTATAAATAGGAAGCTATAGGACATTTAGGATGCTATCTTTCCTTCTTACTCTAGATCGTGTGATAGAGCTATGTTATCAGGATAATCCCCCTCTAACGAATTGTGGTGTTTGCAGCTATGCCTCCAAAGAAAGCGACAGCTGCGTAGAAGGGCAAATCAGTAACGGGAGATACTAGTCAGACTCAGAGAGTTACTAGGGCCCATGCCCAGTTTATGCCTGAGAAGGTAGTCCAGTCAGTGAGCTCAGCTACATCGCCACCTCCAGAGGAGCTTGGAGCAACAGCAACTCCAGTTCAGGGGGCAGCACCACCGCCAGCTCCCGAGGCCTCGGTACTTGAGCCTCCGGCTCCTTAGACAAGGGCGGAGGATAGGGCCATGAGCGATGCAGTTCAGTTATTGACCAGATTAGTGGCAGGGCAGGCTCGCAGGCACTGACCAGGAGTTGACCATGCGGACAGGTCTGATGGTTTGAGGGTTCGTGACTTCTTGAATTGTAATCCTCCAGAGTTTTTCGGGTCAAAGCCCGAGGATGACTCACAGGAGTTTATTTAGCAGATGCAACATACATTGATGATAATGAGGGCCTCTGAGACTAATTCTGTTGAGTTGGCTTCGTATCGATTGCGAGAGGTAGCTGTTAATTGGTATGAGTCTTGGGAGTAATTTAGGGGTAAGAATGCTCCTCCAGTGGTATGGGATGAGTTTGTGGAGGCCTTCCTTGGCCACTTCCTGCCTCAAGAGATGAGGTGAGCCAGAGTTGATAGATTTTTGCATTTGAGGCAGAATGGCAGGAGTGTTCGAGAGTATAGTCTTGAGTTTGATTCATTGGCTAGGTATGCGCCGACTATTGTAGCTGATATGGCGGATAGAGTGCATCGTTATGTGATGGGACTAGATCATTATCTGGTTGATGGTTATATAGCAGCGGCTCTTCAGCCAGGTGTGGATATTGTTCGGGTACAGGCATGCGCACAGGGGGTGGAGGATCGACACAGGGGACGTCAGCCAGATAGAGACCATGACAGAGGCCAGCATAAGAGGGCTAGATCAGAGGGTTATTCTGGTGAGTTTCGAGGCGGGCAGCCTCAGCAGCATGTTAGATATTCTTCCCAGCTAGCACGGAGTGCACCCCCATGGTTCACGGGTAGGGAATTCAAGCGCACAGGTTATTCAGGAGTCGGTCAGAGCTCCAGGGCTTCAGGTTCACAGATGAACAGAAGTTCGACTCAGTCGAGGCCACATTTGCCTCGGTGTTCTTGGTGTGGTAGGCCTCATTTTGGGGAATGTCATTGGGCTATAGGTGCTTATTTTTCTTGAGGCCATCAAGGCCATATGAT
Source organism: Lycium ferocissimum (assembly GCF_029784015.1). Taxonomy (NCBI): domain Eukaryota; kingdom Viridiplantae; phylum Streptophyta; class Magnoliopsida; order Solanales; family Solanaceae; genus Lycium; species Lycium ferocissimum. Next base: position 29,430 of record NW_026726061.1, read on the forward strand.
GAGAGAGTGTCCTTATGGAAGTGGTGCAGGTGGTATGACTCAGCCTACTGGGTCAGTTGCTAGTTCATCTTCTTCTGTAGCTATGCGCCCTACGAGGCAGGGTATTCAGATACCAGCAGGCAGTGGTAGAGGTTGTGGCAGAGCTACCAGTTCTAGCGATCCTTCCAACTGTATATATGCTTTGGTTAGTAGGCAGGATCAGGAAGCGTCACTGAATGTGGTTACAGGTATATTATCGATTTTCTCCCGGGACGTATATGCATTAATAGACCCAGGTTCCACCTTATCATAGATATTCCCTTTGTTGCTAGTAGAATTGGAATAGAACCTGGGTTGATAGAACTATTTGAGGTAGCTACACCGGGTAAGGGATTTCATCATAGCTAAGCAAGTATATAGAAATTGTTCGGTGGTTATATATAGTCATTATACCATAGCAAACCCGATAGAGTTAGACATGACTGAGTTTGATGTTATCATGGGTATGGATTGGCTGGCTTCTTATTATGCCAACATGGATTTTAGGGAAAAGATAGTTTGGTTTCGATTTCCAGGAGAGCCGATTATAAAGTGGAGAGGGAATACTACATCGCCGAGGGGTAATTTTATTTCATACCTTAAGGCGAGGAAGATGGTTAGGAAAGGCTATATTTATCATCTGGTTCAAGTGCATGATATGAAAGCAGAGGTACCGACTCTTCAGTCAGTCCCGGTAGTTAATGAATTCCCAGATGTATTCCCTGATGAACTTTCAAGTCTCCCTCAAGAACGGGAGATAGAGCTCACTATAGATGTACTGCCAGGTACTCAGCCTATATCTATCCCTCCTTATAGAATGGCACCTGTATAGCTGAAGGAATTAAAGGAGCAACTGAGGGACTTGTTAGAAAAAGGCTTCATCAGGCCTAGTACATCACCTTGGGGAGCACCGGTACTATTTGTGAGAAAGAAAAATGGGTCGCTTCGGATGTGTATTGATTATAGGCAGCTGAATAATGTAACGATAAAGAACAGGTATCCCCTCCCCAAGATTGATGATCTATTTGACCAGTTGCGAGGTGCTAAGTGTTTTTAGAAGATAGACTTGTGGTCAGGTTATCATCAAGTGCGGGTAAAAAAGGCAGATATCCTAAAGATGACATTTAGAACCCGATACGGGCATTATGAGTTTAGAGTGATATTTTTTGGGCTGACTAATGCTCCATCAGTGTTTATGGATTTGATGAACCGAATATTCAAACCATTCCAAGATACATTCGTTATTGTATTTATTGATGATGTTCTAGTTTATTCACGTTCAAAAGAGAAGCATGCAGACCATTTAAGGATGGTACTTAGGGTACTCCAGCACCAGAAGTTGTATGCTATATTTTCTAAGTGCGAATTCTGGTTGACTTCAGTAGCATTCTTGGGGCATATTATTAGAGCTGACGGCATTCGGGTAGATGCGCAGAAGATTGAGGCAGTAAAGACTTGGCCCAGACCACGACACCTACCAAGGTATGTAATTCTCTGGGGCTTGCAGGATATTACAGAAGATTCATAGAAAAATTTGCCTCGATTTAAGTGCCTTTAACAAGGCTAAACCAGAAAGCAGCTAAGTTCCAGTGGATTGACGCTTATGAGCAAAGCTTTCAGTTGCTGAAGGACAAGTTGATGACGGCTCTAGTTTTAGCTCTTCCTCAGGGACCAGATGGCTATGTTATCTATTGTGATGCTTCAGGTGTTGGACTAGGCTGTATATTGATGCAGCATGGCAGGGTTATAGCCTATGCCTCCAGACAGCTCAGGAAGCACGAGAAGAATTATCCTACTCATGATCTGGAGTTAGCAGCAGTGATTCATGCCTTGAAGATATGGAGGCATTATTTATATGGTGTTCATGTTGATATCTATACGGATCACAAGAGTCTCCAATATATCTTTAAGCAGAAAGAGCTGAATTTACGACAGAGACGGTGGCTAGAGTTACTAAAGGATTATGATGTTGATATTCTATATCATCCAGGGAAAGCATAAATCTATGGGTAGCTTGACAGATGTGCAGCCAGAATAGAAGGAGATAGTTCATGAGATTTACCAGCTAGCTAGCCTGGGAGTCTGTTTGGCTAATTCTGGAGATAGAAGAGTTTCTGTTTGAGAAGTTGCCGAGTCCTCTATCATAGAAAAAGTAAAGAGTCATCAGTACGAAGACCCTGTTCTGGCACAGTATAGAGATACAACTCTTCAAAAGGAGAAGGTCCCATTTGAGGTTACACCTGATGGAGTGCTACAGTTTAGAGGCAGATTATGCGTACTCGATGTTGCCGGGCTACGACGGCAGGTTATGGGAGAGGCACATTATAGCCGTTATTCTCTTCACCTGGGGTCAACGAAGATGTGTCATGACCTCAGATGCTTATATTGGTAGGATGGAATGAATAAGGACATAGCAGAGTTTGTTGCTCAGTGCCCGAATTATTAACAAGTTAAGGTCGAGCATCAGAAGCCCGGTGGATTATTGCAGGAGATAGAGATCTCCACCTAAAAATGGGAAGTGATTAATATGGACTTTATTACAGGTTTACCTCGCACCCCGCGGAAGTTTGACTCTATATGGGTTGTTGTAGATAGGCTGACAAAATCAGCCCATTTTCTTCCAGTCAGGACTACTTATTCAGCTGAAGACTATGCGAGGTTATACATCAGGGAGATATTGAGACTTCATGGAGATAGTTCCAGGAGGGATTGGGGACACAAGTGAGTCTTAGCATAGCATTTCAGCCTCAAATCGATGGACAGGCTGAGCGTACTATTCAGACGCTAAAAGATATGTTGCGAGCTTGTGTTATTGACTTCAGAGGTAGCTGGGATGATCACTTGCCACTCATTGAGTTTGCCTATAATAATAGCTACCATTCTAGTATTCAAATGGCACCGTATGAGGCCTTATATGGGAGGAAGTGCAGGTCACCTATCGGTTGGTTCGATGTTGGTGAGATGAAGTTGATAGGCCCAGACATGATTCAGCAAGCTGTTGATAAGGTGAAGCTTATTCAGGAGAGATTATTGGTAGCCCAGAGTCGACAGAAGTCATATGCAGACAATCGACGTCGAGACTTAGAGTTTCAGGTTGGTTACTGGGTGTTCCTAGAGGTATCACCCATGAAGGGTGTGATGAGATTCGGCAAGAAGGGGAAGCTCAGTCCAAGGTACATTGGTCCTTATCAGATTATTCATAGGGTAGGCAAGGTTGCTTATGAGTTGGACCTACCATCCGATTAGGAAGCAGTACATCCAGTCTTTCATGTATCAATGCTCCGTAATGCATAAGAGACCCCTCAAGAGTTGTACCAGTAGAGGATATTCAGGTGACTGAGCAATTATCATACGAGGAGGTCCCCGTGGCTATATTAGATAGACAGGTTCGTCGGCTACGAACTAAGGATGTGGCTTAGATTAAAATAATCTAGAGGAATAATAATGTCGAGGAGATGACCTGGGAAGCGGAGAAGAAGATGAAGGATAAGTACCCGCACTTGTTTCCGTTGTCCCAGAAGGCCCAGGTTGAGACCTCATAACCCCAGGTATTGGATTTATCTATAGTCATTGTGATTGGTCGTGTGAGGCCATATTATCGTATATTTTAACTATGTGGCCCTGTGTGGCATTATTTTGGGTTGCTATGTAGGATGGTAGTGGTATAATTACAGGGGAAACTCTGGCAAAATCTTTGTAGAATTCCTGAGAATTTTAACATTCGAGGACGAATGTTTTTAAGGGGGGGAGGAAGTTACACCTCGTAGTTTGGACTTTGAGTTCCGTAGGTGTCAACTGCTTAATTGTGAACTTTAGAGTAAAATGCACCTATTTTATGGTTATAAAGGTTTACGATCATGTATGAGGAGTATTGGAAGGATTGGAGGTCAAATAGGCGAAAGACGAAAAATTGGACGGACTGGGCAGAATTGCGCTTTGCGTTCATGAGATGGCCTCACGTTCGCGATGACCATGGAAATCCCGGGCATTCACGTTCGTGAGAGGACCTCGAGTTCGTGAAGGTCAATTTTTAAGTCGGTTTCCACCAACTTTGACCACCTATATAAAAGGGTAAAACCCCTTTTTTCACCAGATTTTACCCCAAAAAAAATTCAGAAATCAGAAGAGGGAGTGAGGATATCAAAAAGTGAGCAATTTTCAAAAGGTGAAATATTAGTTTAGGTACAGACAGTGCGCAGTTGTGTTTATAGTCTTGTTTTGCGTTGGATTCGATTTAGATTCTAGGCGAACGCTGAAGATATTGTTGTCCTAGTAAGAATAAGGTATGAATCTCTCCCTATTGATATTGTTTTAGGTTACTTACGGGAATAGAGCGATTAAATAGCCGTATAACGGAGTAGTTGGTTAAAAAATTGGATAAATACCATATGAGATGTCTTATGCAGTATGTTGATGTTAGTGATGATGCTATTGATGTTGGTATTGTTGTTGTTGTTGTTGGTTGTTGGTAACTGTGATTTCGGGCTTGGCATATAAATAGGGGAGATGCTGCCAAAATTTTGGCAGATTCTAGAAAGAGTTAATTTAAAGGCTTAAGATAAGCACTTGATGACGAGCCTAACGATAGTATGAATTCCCTTGATTGTAGATTTGCGAGTTCGAGACGTAGAAGTTGAGCGAATAGATAAACTTCAAGGTATGTAAAGTTATCCCTTCTTTCTTCTTTGGCATGAATTACATAAAATGAGCAAACGACGAACATACATGACTCCAATGAATTGTAGTTCTCAGTAGTACTTGATATGACAGTTGTCTTTGATTCTCAAGTGTTGGTTCATTCTATCTATTCTTTCGAGTCCCGAATGATGATTCAGTTTGTCCATGATTGCTCCTGATATTCTACTCGTGCACAGTCTCCTTGCATTATTCACTGAGTCCTCCACTAGAGGGTCGGGTACGGTATATATTATATTTCACGGAGTCCCTCACTAGAGGGCCGGGTACGGTATATAGTATATTTCACCGAGTCCCTCACTAGAGGGTCGGGTACGGTATATATGACTATTTCACCGTGTCCCATAATGGGCCGGGTACGGTATATATGATTATCTTACCGAGTCCCATAATAGGTCGGGTACGGTATATATTATTATCTCACCGAGTCCCATAATGGGCCGAGAACGGTATACAGAATACACAAATATTCCAATTACTCATCTCTTAAGGCACAAATTCATTGGTATCTCTTGATTATCATACTTATCTCCTGTCATCTTTTCATTTAGTCATGATCTTCATTACTGTACTTCATGCTTTACATAGTCAGTACATTTTTCGTACTAACTCCCTTTCTTCGGGGGCTGTGTTTCATGCCCGCAGGTACAAATACCCAGTTTGGTGATCTGCCAATCTAGGACTTTTGCTCAGCTTCTTAGAGAGCTTCATTGTCCGGAGCTTGAGTCATTTTGGTACAGATCCTTTTGATATAGACTTATGCATATTCGGTGTACGGCGGGCCTTGTCCCGTCATACTTCACTGTTATACTCTTAGAGGTCTGTGGACATGTATGGGTTGTATATATAGTTTGGTCAGCTATACAGATGTAGTCGTGTTGGATAGTCTCGCGTATAGTGGCAGCCTTGTCGGCTCGCATATTTTGTTATGTTGGTTAACTGTGACTCCTCGGGAGACAGGTTCATTTTGATTTTTGGCATTATGGGTCTACAACATGCTTTTACAGATTTCTATATTATCCTCAGTTTCAGTATGTTTATATCTAGTAGGGTTGTCTATTAGTGTCCAGCTCGGGCACTAGTCATGGCCCATCGGTTTGGGTCATGACAAAATGAGTATTGTTGAAAAATCCCTTCTTGCTTTGAGTTTGTACCCGATTTTTCTTGTGTTTTTTGGTGTGTATGTCTTGGGAATGAGAGAGAGATAGGTGTAGGGACGAGTTTTATAGCGAGCTGGGAGAGGGGTGCGTGTAATGTTTAGGAATGGGGAGTGGTTTTCGGGTGGTGGAGGAGTTTGTGGGGGTGTGTAGAGCGAAAGGAACCCGTTATTTTTCTCCATTTGAAACTATGACTTCCACCTAAGCAAAGAGGAGTCCGCGCCCACGAATCCACATGTACGGACAAATGTACCGCCTCTTCGAGAATGTACCTTCCTAGCCAAGCCGCTTCTGTGGCAGATCTGATCCATTTGCAGATACGGCTTCGCGGATTGCTTCCGCTTGCCAGATACTTTCCTTTTAGCGACTGTCGCCTATGCGTACAGTCAGTCGCACCGACGACTTCACACCTGCGTAGATCCTTTCACAGATGCGCATGCTGCATAACTTTACTTCCCAAGGAGCATTGATCCGCCTAATTTGACTCTAAATATACCTCCCCGACTCTTATGTGATTCTTGCGAAGCCTATCAGACCAACAAAATCCTATCATGTGTTCGACCAACCAAGTTCTAATTTTAGTCAAAGTTGTAGATTCGATAGTACCGACCCTATTGTCCGTCGAGGCAGGCGAATTTCTAACAACCGAATTTTGCCAGACAAGGTTACGCAACGGATTCCATAAGAAGAGAATTTACCACCTACGCATTCCACCAGCATTAAACGATGTATCATAATTGGCGGCGGCATTATCAAAGGGGAGAAGATAGACATGGATAGTATGATGGAGTCACCAAGGACATGGTGCTTGGGACCATTGGGGCAGGCGTGGAAAATCAAGACTGTGACTTATTTCTAGATCAATCATCCGTAGTTAAGGAAACAGTAAAGACCTGCATCAAGAGAATGACCGATAGCGTGTTGTGCTTATTTTATCATTCGAGCCGAGGTTTTTTTGATATGTTTCATTCCAAGGAATTACGATTTCAGCAGGACATACACATTCCTATTATTTATGCCGAGATGCTCTATTTTTTTACTGATCTACGTACCATCCTTTTGCTACTCTGTTATAGGACGAACGATTATTTAATTGGTATCTGATGTAACGATATGTTTAATTGTTATGAACATTCCTTCTTTTTCTCCAAAATACCCCTCATTTGGACTCGTACCAGTAGCATTTTACGCACTAGATTAGCAGGTAGAGGTGACCTATAGCCGATTTGGAAATAAATAACCAATTTAGGATTTTTTTTAGAAATAGGTACCTCGCACCTGCGTTTGGCGAGCCGCTCCAGTGAGCTCGTATTTATGAGAACTCCGCTGCATAGGCAAGGAATTTGAAGAATTAATGAATTCGCTTCAGCGAAAAACCTTCCACAGAGGCGGTATTGCGTAGGCGAACGGTGGCTCCCGAAAGCGGAGATCGCTGGTCAGAACAATTATTTATTTCCCCATTTTGAGATTGGGCCTCATTTTAACCCACTAAACTTTCTAAGGCATTTTTTAGAGAAATTTCAGAGGATTCCTTGGTTGCTTGGTGAGGGTAAGATCTAAACCCTATGTTATTAATCCCTTTTAGTTCCTTTATCTTCCTATTAGTTCATTCATGTTTGGGTCTAGGTTTTTTGGGCAAACTCTTTTTGATTTGTAAAACCCTAGGTGGGTAATTGGTTTTCTTTAACTAAGATCATGTTATTACTCCCTTTTGTTTTGGAAGTATAGCTTAGTGTTTAGTATGGTAGTTTGAATGTTCACGTATCTCTTGCTAATTTAGAATACTTGCTTGCCTAGACTTTGCTCGTTCGAATTTTTTCCCAAAAATGGAGAAGCTCAAGATGGATGTTCTTGGTTCGTAATCGATAATCAAAGTAGGTTACGGCTTACCTTTGTTAGACTTTGATTAGCAGATCGCGTGTGTTGTATAGTTATTGATAGGGAAAGCATGATAGGCCTTCTGGCATGGTTGTGGTGTTAAATCCACTGGCTTGGTATGATTTCTGATTATTTGGGCTTGTGGTCATACTTTATGCAATTATTGACACGTGTTGTACTTGGCCGACGTGGTTGAGGTTATGCGGGTTATACTAGTTCTATTGTTGTGATTGGGATTGAGTAGCGATACATTTCCATGATAGTTATGATAATTTGTGCAAGGATTGAATTGGCATTATGGTGCTTGTGAATTCCATAGCATATTTATTGGCATTGGTTATATGTGTGTTTTCTCATTGGTGCATTCATACATTCAGGCACATTGATGAAAGAGTTCTAGAACCGAATTCAAAATGGAAAGAAAGAGAAAGATGAAAGAAAGATTGTTAGAGCTATCGATCTGAGGTCTGTATCGGACGTACAATGGCAGAGTCACGGCCTGAGGTCTCTTCCCGGGTACATATGGTTATGGCTATAGTCTGAGGTCTGTATTGGATATAGTGGCAGAGTCATGATCCAAGGTTTGTTCTAGAGTGACTAGTACATTGACGCCGCGGGTCCTTCATGGGTCATGATTATTGAAGCGACAAATGGTTGTAGCATGTGTGTACAGGTTTGAGTTATTGGCGATTGCACGACATTGAATCTCATTTGCATCGCACTTCTCATAATCACATTATATATCATCTCATCGGATTTTGTCGCGTTGTACTTGTGTTGTGATCTGGGTTATGGAGTTTCTTAGAACCTTGCGTACTTGTGGATTAGAAGCTTGAACCTAGGCTACGACTTAATTATTTGGGATATTCGTGCCCGGTGATTGTCTTATCGTTTTTACTTGTTGATCTCTCGTATTTCATATGCGTTAACTAATCTTAATCGGCTTATGATGCTTACCAGACGTGTGTCAGACCGATACTACTCTTCCTACATCCTTTTGGGGTGTAGAGTAATTCCAGGTAAATGTTCGGCATCGGGTAGAATTCGAGGATTTCCACAGAGATTTCCGGGGGAACCACTAGTCGGTTCACTCCCGAAGTCTCTTCTTATGTACCATGTATGTTCTACTCTTATAGACAGTGTTTACTATTTAGAGTCTGTATGTCTTTTCAATTCTAGTAATTCATGTAGAAGCTCTTGTACCGTGTAAGATCAGATTTTGGGAAATGTATTTATTAAAGTCTTGTTCGTCTCTTGATTTTGTCACTATGAATAGATTATGCTCCTAAGTATCTTAATTACGCACTTGTTTTCTAAAAAGAGGTAATTGACTTGGAAAATGGTACGCCTACTATAGTGAATATTGTAAGTGCCACCACGACTCGTGATTTGGGTCGTCATGACATTAGTCAAGGCACCCACTTGATCTTTGGTTGCCCATATAAAACCCTTTTTTTTCCTCTTCCTCTTTATCTCTAGGTCCGTCACCAAGCGACTATGTCGGATCGTAAGATTCTCACTCAAAATAACCTCGTAGTCCATACATAAATTTCTATCACACTTCTGAAAGAGTAGGTAGTCGATTTGGGCCTTGGCCACCGTACTCTGAAAGGTGACATAGTGCACCTCCCTCTTCTGAAAACTCACGTTAGTTATCACCTACTCAAAAGTTCTAGCATATTACTATATCGCACCCCAAACCTAAATGTGACGAACTATGATCTAGATGCAACTAATATGAATCTGTACAAATGGTATGACGCAACTTATGCGACAATTGAACAATACAAACGATTTATATAAGTAAATGTGGTCGATGGCCCATTACGAAACCGAAAACAAATGAACCCACATGCACTGCCTATGAAGCCTCTATAAACACTTACTACCGAACAATTGATACAAATGCCCGAAAGGTCCCCGAGCTACCCACATCCTCTAACATCAATGAGATGACTAGATCGACTCGGTTCGGAATGGGATGAAGCTTACAACCTTTGCTTAATGGTTGTAATATCTAGAGGGAATGTCCGTCATCCCGTATATCTAAACCTACAATGTGAAATATAATAAATACCGTGTCCCCAACCAAGGGACGATACCGTACAGAAAGATTGTACCGAGTACGTAAGGGTGACATGAAACATATATGATAAACTGAAGCTCATAAAGGAGACAACTACAGTGTAATCAAGTTGATATAACTGAAAGCTCTGAAATATTTATAAGAACACTTACTAAACCTTTACTGTACTTCTATTTTTTTGAATCTTCTTTAGAGTCTTTCTGATGATGTTTTTGGTTCGCTATGTGGAGCGATGTTTTGGGATCATTCACTGGACACTTTGGAACATATACTTTGATTACTGTTTCTTGACTTCTTTTCTTTTATCATTTCTTCAGAATACATAAATCATATGTACACATATCAAATAATCTGGGGTTATACTTACCGGTCTCTGACTCATCTCTTATATAATATAGTATATCTCTACCCGGCCACATATAGGGCATGGTATATCTTTATAAGTCCATATAAGGCTCAATATATTTCTGGGGATCCATATAAGACTCTGCGGAGCTATATAAGACTCAATATATCTCTGTGGAGCCATATACGATTCAATATATCTCTGTGGAGCCATATAAGACTCAATATATCTCTGTGGATCCATATAAGACTCAAGATATCTTTGTGGAGCCATATAAGACTCAATATATCTCTGTGGAGTCATATAAGACTCAATATATCTCTGTATAATAGTAGGCTTGATATATCTCTATATAATAGTTGTATATATATATATATATATATATATATATATATATATATATATATATATATATATATATATATATATATATATATCGGCACTTTCAACTCGTCCAGGCAAGCAAGAACCGAATATGAAGTCCCAACAAAGGGGGGCCTATAGTACAATCGAAACATGATAACAAGAATAGGAAACTCTATGAACAACTCTTTCTTGAACATCTCTTTCACAAATCACCCCGATTTAAGATTCATGCCAAATAAAGAATGGTATAATAGTTACATACTTAGTCACATAGTTAACTCTTTTCATGTCACTATAATTATCTGGACAAAGTCTTACAAATAATTGCATAACTCATAAGCTACTATAACATGAAAATGACACACTTAAGAAATCTCATTACTCTCAAGATTCAATCAAGTATTATATGATCAAATACCGACTAAGCAAATCATGATTGATACCATCTGTGTAAGTTAGACAACTATCAAGTAGATGAAAGGAGTTTCTATGACACATCGCTTCTTACTAACTCTTGGTTTATGAGGAAAGACAAGTGCTACAGATTCAAAACATGGAAGGAAGAAAATTAGTCGTTACTTACGACTCTAATGAGATTGTCCCTGTACGGAATAATTCTAATAGTACTCAAATAACTCGTAGGATTACTTATGGAATGGGCCCGACATTCGTACCAATTATTAGAGCTCTACATAGCCAAAGGAAGACTTGACACGATACAAATAAAATCCTACAAGGGAATAATTGTATATGGGTGAGGGACTTACACCCTTTATATCCGAGAAAACTCATAAGAAGGAGGGGAACAAAGACTTGACCTCATGCCGAGGTTACGATAAGGACGTACACACTTACATTTCAAAAATTATCATTTGGGACTTCAAACTTGTGCTCTAACTTCAAGGCCTCAACACCATCATGAGGGTTCGTACATATTCATACCCACATGACTCGTTCTACAAGAACACTTTACAACCAACAGACAACACAAATACTATTTCCTCGATTCACCTTACCTTGTGTTAATACTTGTAATAGTCACTTAGATGTTAGTTGTAGGATACCGTTCATCTTAGTAATGTTCTATAGTCCCTACCTATAGCCCGTAATCATCAGCTACCATGTCTTGGCCATAGATTTATAACTTCTCAACTATCATTTATGATTCGTCACACACTTCATCCTAGACATCGTTCATCTTAAGCAATGTTATATAACCTCTTTAATGTTACTTTATAGACTATCACAATCATTAACAAGTAGGCTCTCTTCTCATTATCAACTAACAATCATCAACAAATAAATTCCCATGCCACCCTTACTAATGATCATCATGACACATCACATCTATCAAACATGTAAGGTTCTTACCTCATCATCAACTAGGTTCTTACCCCATCGACAACTAACCATCGTCACACTATGGAAACTCCTTTGAAGGCGCCTCTGTGGCCTGTTCATACCTATTAAAAGGACCAAGAGACTACTAATAGTCATTTGAAACTATTGTCATCGCGGCATATCATATAGGGTGTATACGAAACTGTCAAACTCATAAATGGAGCACCGCTAGAATTATGTATTGAAATCATACTCTACTACAAATATAGTCCAACCTAAAGAAACTCGAGTACAACCGAGTATGGATATACAACATTTCTTAAAAGACTTGCAAGACTTGCAACATGGAATCAATACATTCTTAAGCTCTAAACATTCATGGTTCATGTAAGAAACAAATAAAACATGTCATACCGTAGGGGCAAGTAACCTTATGTACATTAAATCAGTCTTTGAATGACTACCATGAGTCAATCCTTTCCATAGTAATTCAACTTGTTAAACGGGACTAATATCAACACAGCAACAGCCCAGCCAAACACTATAGCTATACCAATACTATCGTCAACCAATAAAGGAGCGATGAGCTCCCAAAGCTATAATACAATGGTGTACTCCACACCTGACTTTCTTTTAACAACCAACAAGCTCTGCATGAGCTACCAAACTCCACCAACCTCCAAACCACATAAAAACAACCCTTCAATACTTTATACAACTGTTACAACTTGAACTCATGGCTTTCGAACATTGTTTTGTAAATCCTTTATCAGAGACATATCTAAAATGCTAACACGAGCTTATAGATAAATATAGGAAGATGGCTTACATAACTCGATCTTTTCTTCCTCGACGGTAGTCCCGCGAGTTCCATACAACCCCAATAATCCTATTCTCCTACCGAGCGTAAAGGTCCATGTCACGCCTCAAATCTAGAGGCCAGCGACACCCGCACCCGATGCTCCACCGGATCGGGCGAACCAACATTTAAACTTACATTTAGCTAAGAACGTGGATAGGCCTAAAGTGGCCACCTGCACTCAGAAAAATCCCAACACAGATATATACATATAACTCTCTGCGGTCTGGCCGCCTCCTCAAGAAACAAAACGTAACTGTATGCGGTCCGGCCGCCTCATGGAATATATGCGAAACTGCTCAAACCACTGTACGAGCCGAAACGGCTCTCATAAGTAACTATGCATCAAAGGATGGGGCACAGGGCCACGGACTGACTGATCGCATCGCATACATGTGTCTACAAGCCTATAAGAAGCATTACTAAGTCATGGGCGAGACGGGGCTCTGTCACGACCGAACCCCCGCAGCCATGACTAGTGCCGAGCTGGACACTCGTATACATACCGTTAGACATAATCGAACTGAGTCTCAACATAATATGGAAGCTTTCAAAGACAAGACGTTATGTCAGAACGTCACCTTTATACATACAGGTAACCTGTCTCCTGAAGAGTCACAACCAATCAAAGATAACATAGTACACGAGCCGACAAGGCTACCATAACGTATGGGAACGTCCCAAGTATATATACGCAAGCTGACAAGGTCGCCACTACATACAACATCCCAAAATATATACGCAAGCCGACAATGCGCCCACTACGTACGGGAACATCCCAAAATAAATCATATTGACACACCAACAACATCTATATACAACCCACGCATATGTCTACAGACCTCTAAGAGTATCAATAGTGAAATATGACGGGACAGGGCCCCGCCGTACCCCCGAATAAACATATACATATACATCAAAGATGCGTATCGAAAGTCTAGGTCGAACAATGGAGCACTCCAAGACAATTTGAGTAGAAGTCCTAAGCCGAAGGGTCACCAAAGCGAGTATCCGTACCTCGGCGGGCATGGCGGAAACGCAGCCCCCGAAGAAAGGGGTCGCACGAGATATGTACCGAGTATATAAAGCATGAAATACGGAAAGGAGATCATACGCGAGAGAGATTCCAGGAGACAAGTATGATAATCAAGAAATCACTGTACCTGTGCCTTATGAAATAAAATCATGCATATAATTATCATATACCATACCCGGCCCATTACGGGACTCGGTGAATAAATCGTATACATGTATACCATACCCGGCCCATCATGGGACTCGGTGCCATCATCACATCATCATAACATCATATCACCATATTATTGTATCATCATATCATCATATCATCATATATATATATATATACCGTACCCGGCCCTCTAGTGAGGGACTCAGTGAACAATGCGGTGAAACCGTGCACGAATACATACCCGGCCCGGACTCGGTGAAAGATATAATAACAGTATGCACGAGCAGAGTAGTGAGCAACCATATGCAAACTAAATCATCATCTGATACTCAATAGAATAAGTAGAATGAACTAACACTTTGAGTATCAAAGACGACAGTCACGTCAAGTACCCTTCAAATGTCACTATAGATTATATCAAATAGAACTTCAGGAATCATAGACACGTATCAAGATAATATGAAATAGCTTATGGAAATCAAGGACATTAGCCATCCTAGTGTCTCTAAGAATAGAGCTTATACATTCGTCGTCGGTTTATTTCATATAGATCATGCCAAATGAAAGAAAGGATAGCTTTACATACCTTTAACGCTTATCCGTAACACAATACGTATATGCTGCCCGAAGCGTCTCAACCTATATTAGACGTCAAAAACTATGGTTAAGCTACGGGAAGGTTAAAAACGTATTCCAACGTTAGTAGCTCACTTATAGAAAATTAGATGGCGTTTCCTTTATATTCAACCAACTACACAATAACCAAGTCAACATCAACAACCATACGTTCAATTACTATATTGAGACTAATCAAGACAAGATACAAGAATGTCCCGAGACAGCCCGCACAACATTCCAAATCAGCCCACACATTACGACATTCCATAATCTTTAACATAACGACTACGACATATTCAAGTTACTCTTAATAATCTATAGCCACAACACTTCATCGAGTGACCTTATAATAATCCAACAATTACAACAACACAATACATAGCCTTAACTACTCTTAGTCCTCCAATTCAACAAGAACTTAGTCCTCTAATTCAACAAGAACTTAGTCCTCCAATTCAACAAGAATAACAACACAACCAAACCAGATCGTTCTCAATACAATACAATTATAATTTTAAATATCAAATTCCTTCACTTTCATCATATAACCAATGACAACAACAACGACAACACTAATTCAAAATTAACCCACCATTATTAGATTAGAACAGCCCCAACATGGCCCAACGGAATCTTAACACTAACATATACAATTCCTTCACTTTTAACACATAATCCATAACAATAATAACAACAACAACAATCAAGCCAATCTAATTTAAACAACTCCAATTCTGTCCATTTCAACACCAACACTAATTATGCAATTTTCTTACTTCCAATTTCATCTAATACAAATTAATCTCTTCATTACAACACCATTAACTTCAAATACACCATAAGGAGAAGAAATCTTACTTCAAATAAATTTAAGTGATTCCATAATGACTTGCACCATTTGCACCATTTCATCTTCTTCAACTTAAATCCCTAACCTTGTCCTTTTAGTACTTAGAACACCTTGGAGATTAATAATTTTATCAAGAACATAAATTCACTCAAGGCAGCCATGGCCGTGAGCTTGGCAACCATGGTTGTTCATACTTCCTTCTTCAATTCAAGGTGAATTTTTGCAATGTAATGGTATTAAAAAAAAAAAGGCTGGCCGTGACTTGGTGGAGCTGCCATGGCTGTGGCCGTGAGCTTCTCTCTCCTCTTGGTGAAGAGGGAGAGCTTCTCTCTCCTAATTCAACTTTGGAATGAAAAATATGAACTAAGGTTAGTCATCAAATAACTTTATATATGCTGCCCATATTGGTGACACATGTCCAGCCACAATGACATGTGTCCCACTCAATCAAGAGCCAATCAAATTCAGCCACATCTTAGTGGGGCCCACTTAGTGGTCTAATTAGGCTAATTAATCATAATTAATCACTAATCCCCACTTAATAATATAATCATGGTTAATTAATCCCTAATCTCCACTAATATTTCTACACCAATTAAAACTCATAAGCAATTCGTTCGCTAATTAAAAATCAGGGATTAAAGTCCTTGTCTCGTATCCCAAAATAATCTTGTCCTTGAAGTTATATCGATTAGCTTATGAGTAATCCGTCGTATAAAAATACGGAATGTATAACATCCTTCCCCCCCCTTTAGAACATTCGTCCTCGAATGTTAAACTAGCCTTATAAGGTCTTATAAGGATTTCGGGGAAGTCTCTCTTATTGCTATAACATATAATCTCATCTACCAATCAATATATGTCACACCTAATTTCCGATAGGGCATGATGGGTACCCGGACCCTTACTTAGGGCCGAGCGAACCCGGCCCGACTCTCGCAATACTCATAAACATGCTGCCCTTAAATCATGACATAAGTACATAATGAAAATTTTTCGGAAAACAAACATCCGTTCATCTTTTTCAAATCAAATAAAAGCCGTAATCGTATGAAAATCTGTAATATAATGCACAACAATACATCGGCTTATATAGCCTTTGCAACAAATCTCGTAACCTAATGCATAATGATATATCGGCCCACATAGCCGCGTACAACCGACATATCATACACCTCGACTCGTCCGCAAAGTCTCTAACATGACCCAAAGTACCACAACTCTAACATTCGACTCGGCGGCTTTCCGGGAGAAAATGGAGCTCGCCAATTCCCCACTTGAACATCTTCTACTCATCCGTATATACCCGCGTGGCATGAAACGCAAAGACCCGAAGAAAGGGTCGAATTACGGTCCTAAAATATGTGAAGCATGTAAAAACGAGGTCATAACCGAAGCAAGGAGTACGTAAAGTGGGCATAATAACGAGAATACCAAAATGCTTGCATCTAAAACACAAATCTTACATCGGAGAATTATAAGACAAATATAATAATCGAGAATGCCAAAATGCTTATTCTCGAAATACAAATCATGCGTATCAACGTCATGTATCATATCCAGCCCCATAATGGAACCGAGTGACATAAGCGAATAATCATCATGTTCATACCGTAACACATCATAATATCATAACTTACCATATGAGATGACATTAACCGATGTGGGATTCGCCTAACCAATGTGGGATTGGCCTAAACTGCCAGGATTGGCCTAAACCAACGTGGTATCGCCTCAAACCAATGTGGAATTTGCCTCATTATTGTGTTTGCCCCCCCATTGGGTTTTCCCCACCAGGTTTCCCCACCAACGGGTTTGCCCACCGCCTCCCATACCCCCCGATCACACTCCCTAATACCTATGTACATCATAG